>NC_080042.1:83866077-83921355 GCF_012489685.1 Lotus japonicus | reverse complement strand
GTCCCGCGATTGCCGGAAGCTGTGACATGCTGCTGCTCAAAAACATCAAATTCTCGACACAGTATGGAACGAAAGGAACACTGCCCTGGCTACAAGTTCTGAAATTTCAGTCTGATTGAGGCCACACTAAGCTAACTTAACGAGCTACAACTTTGAAAAAGAACCTAAATGGAGATTTGACTTTTAAGAGGGTCCGCGATTGCCGGAAGCTGTGACACGCTGCTGCTTCAAAAACATCGAATTCTCGACATAGTCTGGAACGAAAGGATCACAGCCCTGGCTACAAGTCGCGAAATTTTAGTCTGATTGAGGCCGCACGGAGCTAACTTAACGAGCTACAACTTTGAAAAAGAACCTCAATGGAGATTCGACTTTTAGGAGGGTCCCGCGATTGCCGGAAGCTGTGACATGCTGTTGCTCAAAAACATCAAATTCCCGACACTGTCTGGAACGAAAGGATCACAAAACTGGCTACAATTCGCAAATTTCAGTCTGATTGAGGCCACACGGAGCTAACTTAACGAGCTATATCTTTGAAAAAGAACTTAAATGGAGATTCGACTTTTAGGAAGGTCCCGCGATTGCCGGGAAGCTGTGACATGGTGCTGCTAAAAAATATCAAATTCTCAACACAGTCTGGAAGGAAAGGATCACATCCCTTGCTACAAGTCGCAAAATTTCAGTCTGATTGAGGCCACACATAGCTAACTTACTGAGCTACAAATTTGAAAAGGAACTTTTAGGGAGATTCGACTTTTAAGAGGGTCCCGCGATTGCCGGAAGCTGTGACATGCTGCTGCTCAAAAACATCAAATTCTCGACACAGTCTGGAACGAAAGGATCACAACCCTAGCTACAATTCGCAAATTTCAGTCTGATTGAGGCCACACGGAGCTAACTTAACGAGCTATATCTTTGAAAAAGAACTTAAATGGAGATTCGACTTTTAGGAGGGTCCCGCGATTGCCGGAAGCTGTGACATGGTGCTGCTAAAAAATATCAAATTCTCCACACAGTCTGGAAGGAAAGGATCACATCCCTTGCTACAAGTCACAAAATTTCAGTCTGATTGAGGCCACACATAGTTAACTTAACGAGCTCAAATTTGAAAAGGAACTTTTATGGAGATTCGACTTTTAAGAGGGTCTCGCGATTGCCGGAAGCTGTGACATGCTACTGCTCAAAACATCAAATTCTCGACACAGTCTGGAACGAAAGGATCACAACCCTGGCTACAATTCGCCAAATTTCAGTCTGATTGAGGCCACACAGAGCTAACTTAACGAGCTATATCTTTGAAAAAGAACCTAAATGGAGATTCGACTTTTAGGAGGGTCCCGCGATTGCCGGAAGCTGTGACATGCTGCTGCTCAAAAACATCAAATTCTCGACACAGTATGGAACGAAAGGAACACTGCCCTGGCTACAAGTTTTGAAATTTCAGTCTGATTGAGGCCACACTGAGCTAACTTAATGAGCTACAACTTTGAAAAAGAACCTAAATGGAGATTTGACTTTTAAGAGGGTCCCGCGATTGCCGGAAGCTGTGACACGCTGCTGCTCAAAAACATCGAATTCTCGACATAGTCTGGAACGAAAGGATCACAGCCCTGGCTACAAGTCGCGAAATTTTAGTCTGATTGAGGCCGCACGGAGCTAACTTAACGAGCTATATCTTTGAAAAAGAACTTAAATGGAGATTCGACTTTTAGGAAGGTCCCGCGATTGCCGGAAGCTGTGACATGGTGCTGCTAAAAAATATCAAATTCTCAACACAGTCTGGAAGGAAAGGATCACATCCCTTGCTACAAGTCGCAAAATTTCAGTCTGATTGAGGCCACACATAGCTAACTTACTGAGCTACAAATTTGAAAAGGAACTTTTAGGGAGATTCGACTTTTAAGAGGGTCCCGCGATTGCCGGAAGCTGTGACATGCTGCTGCTCAAAAACATCAAATTCTCGACACAGTCTGGAACGAAAGGATCACAACCCTAGCTACAATTCGCAAATTTCAGTCTGATTGAGGCCACACGGAGCTAACTTAACGAGCTATATCTTTGAAAAAGAACTTAAATGGAGATTCGACTTTTAGGAGGGTCCCGCGATTGCCGGAAGCTGTGACATGGTGCTGCTAAAAAATATCAAATTCTCCACACAGTCTGGAAGGAAAGGATCACATCCCTTGCTACAAGTCACAAAATTTCAGTCTGATTGAGGCCACACATAGTTAACTTAACGAGCTCAAATTTGAAAAGGAACTTTTATGGAGATTCGACTTTTAAGAGGGTCTCGCGATTGCCGGAAGCTGTGACATGCTACTGCTCAAAACATCAAATTCTCGACACAGTCTGGAACGAAAGGATCACAACCCTGGCTACAATTCGCCAAATTTCAGTCTGATTGAGGCCACACAGAGCTAACTTAACGAGCTATATCTTTGAAAAAGAACCTAAATGGAGATTCGACTTTTAGGAGGGTCCCGCGATTGCCGGAAGCTGTGACATGCTGCTGCTCAAAAACATCAAATTCTCGACACAGTATGGAACGAAAGGAACACTGCCCTGGCTACAAGTTTTGAAATTTCAGTCTGATTGAGGCCACACTGAGCTAACTTAATGAGCTACAACTTTGAAAAAGAACCTAAATGGAGATTTGACTTTTAAGAGGGTCCCGCGATTGCCGGAAGCTGTGACACGCTGCTGCTCAAAAACATCGAATTCTCGACATAGTCTGGAACGAAAGGATCACAGCCCTGGCTACAAGTCGCGAAATTTTAGTCTGATTGAGGCCGCACGGAGCTAACTTAACGAGCTATATCTTTGAAAAAGAACTTAAATGGAGATTCGACTTTTAGGAAGGTCCCGCGATTGCCGGAAGCTGTGACATGGTGCTGCTAAAAAATATCAAATTCTCAACACAGTCTGGAAGGAAAGGATCACATCCCTTGCTACAAGTCGCAAAATTTCAGTCTGATTGAGGCCACACATAGCTAACTTAACGAGCTACAAATTTGAAAAGGAACTTTTAGGGAGATTCGACTTTTAAGAGGGTCCCGCGATTGCCGGAAGCTGTGACATGCTGCTGCTCAAAAACATCAAATTCTCGACACAGTCTGGAACGAAAGGATCACAACCCTGGCTACAATTCGCAAATTTCAGTCTGATTGAGGCCACACGGAGCTAACTTAACGAGCTATATCTTTGAAAAAGAACTTAAATGGAGATTCGACTTTTAGGAGGGTCCCGCGATTGCCGGAAGCTGTGACATGGTGCTGCTAAAAAATATCAAATTCTCCACACAGTCTGGAAAGAAAGGATCACATCCCTTGCTACAAGTCACAAAATTTCAGTCTGATTGAGGCCACACATAGCTAACTTAACGAGCTCAAATTTGAAAAGGAACTTTTATGGAGATTCGACTTTTAAGAGGGTCTCGCGATTGCCGGAAGCTGTGACATGCTGCTGCTCAAAACATCAAATTCTCGACACAGTCTGGAACGAAAGGATCACAACCCTTGCTACAATTCGCCAAATTTCAGTCTGATTGAGGCCACACGGAGCTAACTTAATGAGCTACAACTTTGAAAAAGAACCTAAATGGAGATTCGACTTTTAAGAGGGTCCCGCGATTGCCGGAAGCTGTGACATGCTGCTGCTCAAAAACATCAAATTCTCGACACAGTCTGGAACGAAAGGAACATTGCCCTGGCTACAAGTTCTGAAATTTCAGTCTGATTGAGGCCACACTGAGCTAACTTAACGAGCTACAACTTTGAAAAAGAACCTAAATGGCGATTTGACTTTTAAGAGGGTCCCGCGATTGCCGGAAGCTGTGACACGCTGCTGCTCAAAAACATCGAATTCTCGACATAGTCTGGAACGAAAGGATCACAGCCCTGGCTACAAGTCGCGAAATTTTAGTCTGATTGAGGCCGCACGGAGCTAACTTAACGAGCTACAACTTTGAAAAAGAACCTCAATGGAGATTCGACTTTTAGGAGGGTCCCGCGATTGCCGGAAGCTGTGACATGCTGTTGCTCAAAAACATCAAATTCCCGACACAGTCTGGAATGAAATGATCACAAAACTGGCTACAATTCGCAAATTTTAGTCTGATTGAGGCCACACGGAGCTAACTTAACGAGCTATATCTTTGAAAAAGAACTTAAATGGAGATTCGAGTTTTAGGAAAGTCCCGCGATTGCCGGAAGCTGTGACATGGTGCTGCTAAAAAATATCAAATTCTCAACACAGTCTGGAAGGAAAGGATCACATCCCTTGCTACAAGTCGCAAAATTTCAGTCTGATTGAGGCCACACATAGCTAACTTAACGAGCTACAAATTTGAAAAGGAACTTTTAGGGAGATTCGACTTTTAAGAGGGTCCCGCGATTGCCGGAAGCTGTGACATGCTGCTGCTCAAAAACATCAAATTCTCGACACAGTCTGGAACGAAAGGATCACAATCCTGGCTACAATTCGCAAATTTCAGTCTGATTGAGGCCACACGGAGCTAACTTAACGAGCTATATCTTTGAAAAAGAACTTAAATGGAGATTCGACTTTTAGGAGGGTCCCGCGATTGCCGGAAGCTGTGACATGGTGCTGCTAAAAAATATCAAATTCTCCACACAGTCTGGAAGGAAAGGATCACATCCCTTGCTACAAGTCACAAAATTTCAGTCTGATTGAGGCCACACATAGCTAACTTAACGAGCTCAAATTTGAAAAGGAACTTTTATGGAGATTTGACTTTTAAGAGGGTCTAGCGATTGCCGGAAGCTGTGACATGCTGCTGCTCAAAACATCAAATTCTCGACACAGTCTGGAACGAAAGGATCACAACCCTTGCTACAATTCGCCAAATTTCAGTCTGATTGAGGCCACACGGAGCTAACTTAATGAGCTACAACTTTGAAAAAGAACCTAAATGGAGATTCGACTTTTAAGAGGGTCCCGCGATTGCCGGAAGCTGTGACATGCTGCTGCTCAAAAACATCAAATTCTCGACACAGTATGGAACGAAAGGAACACTGCCCTGGCTACAAGTTTTGAAATTTCAGTCTGATTGAGGCCACACTGAGCTAACTTAATGAGCTACAACTTTGAAAAAGAACCTAAATGGAGATTTGACTTTTAAGAGGGTCCCGCGATTGCCGGAAGCTGTGACACGCTGCTGCTCAAAAACATCGAATTCTCGACATAGTCTGGAACGAAAGGATCACAGCCCTGGCTACAAGTCGCGAAATTTTAGTCTGATTGAGGCCGCACGGAGCTAACTTAACGAGCTACAACTTTGAAAAAGAACCTCAATGGAGATTCGACTTTTAGGAGGGTCCCGCGATTGCCGGAAGCTGTGACATGCTGTTGCTCAAAAACATCATATTCCCGACACAGTCTGGAACGAAATGATCACAAAACTGGCTACAATTCGCAAATTTCAGTCTGATTGAGGCCACACGGAGCTAACTTAACGAGCTATATCTTTGAAAAAGAACTTAAATGGAGATTCGAATTTTAGGAAGGTCCCGCGATTGCCGGAAGCTGTGACATGGTGCTGCTAAAAAATATCAAATTCTCAACACAGTCTGGAAGGAAAGGATCACATCCCTTGCTACAAGTCGCAAAATTTCAGTCTGATTGAGGCCACACATAGCTAACTTAACGAGCTACAAATTTGAAAAGGAACTTTTAGGGAGATTCGACTTTTAAGAGGGTCCCGCGATTGCCGGAAGCTGTGACATGCTGCTGCTCAAAAACATCAAATTCTCGACACAGTCTGGAACGAAAGGATCACAATCCTGGCTA
The DNA here is from genome assembly GCF_012489685.1 of Lotus japonicus. Lineage (NCBI taxonomy): Eukaryota > Viridiplantae > Streptophyta > Magnoliopsida > Fabales > Fabaceae > Lotus > Lotus japonicus. The sequence goes on along the minus strand of NC_080042.1, from coordinate 83,915,547 downwards.
CAATTCGCAAATTTCAGTCTGATTGAGGCTACACGGAGCTAACTTAACGAGCTATATCTTTGAAAAAGAACTTAAATGGAGATTCGACTTTTAGGAGGGTCCCGCGATTGCCGGAAGCTGTGACATGGTGCTGCTAAAAAATATCAAATTCTCCACACAGTCTGGAAGGAAAGGATCACATCCCTTGCTACAAGTCACAAAATTTCAGTCTGATTGAGGCCACACATAGCTAACTTAACGAGCTCAAATTTGAAAAGGAACTTTTATGGAGATTCGACTTTTAAGAGGGTCTAGCGATTGCTGGAAGCTGTGACATGCTGCTGCTCAAAACATCAAATTCTCGACACAGTCTGGAACGAAAGGATCACAACCCTGGCTACAATTCGCCAAATTTCAGTCTGATTAAGGCCACACAGAGCTAACTTAACGAGCTATATCTTTGAAAAAGAACCTAAATGGAGATTCGACTTTTAGGAGGGTCCCGCGATTGCTGGAAGCTGTGACATGCTGCTGCTCAAAAACATCAAATTCTCGACACAGTATGGAACGAAAGGAACACTGCCCTGGCTACAAGTTCTGAAATTTCAGTCTGATTGAGGCCACACTGAGCTAACTTAATGAGCTACAACTTTGAAAAAGAACCTAAATGGAGATTTGACTTTTAAGAGGGTCCCGCGATTGCCGGAAGCTGTGACACGCTGCTGCTCAAAAACATCGAATTCTCGACATAGTCTGGAACGAAAGGATCACAGCCCTGGCTACAAGTCGCGAAATTTTAGTCTGATTGAGGCCGCACGGAGCTAACTTAACGAGCTACAACTTTGAAAAAGAACCTCAATGGAGATTCGACTTTTAGGAGGGTCCCGCGATTGCCGGAAGCTGTGACATGCTGTTGCTCAAAAACATCAAATTCCCGACACAGTCTGGAACGAAATGATCACAAAACTGGCTACAAGTCGCAAATTTCTGTCTGATTGAGGCCACACGGAGCTAACTTAACGAGCTATATCTTTGAAAAAGAACTTAAATGGAGATTCGACTTTTAGGAAGGTCCCGCGATTGCCGGAAGCTGTGACAAGGTGCTGCTAAAAAATATCAAATTCTCAACACAGTCTGGAAGGAAAGGATCACATCCCTTGCTACAAGTCGCAAAATTTCAGTCTGATTGAGGCCATACATAGCTAACTTAACGAGCTACAAATTTGAAAAGGAACTTTTATGGAGATTCGACTTTTAAGAGGGTCCCGCAATTGCCGGAAGCTGTGACACGCTGCTGCTCAAAAACATCGAATTCTCGACATAGTATGGAACGAAAGGATCACAGCCCTGGCTACAAGTCGCGAAATTTCAGTCTGATTGAGGCCACACGGAGCTAACTTAACGAGCTATATATCTGAAAAAGAACTTAAATGGAGATTCGACTTTTAGGAGGGTCCCGCGAATGCCGGAAGCTGTGACATGGTGCTGCTAAAAAATATCAAATTCTCAACACAGTCTGGAAGGAAAGGATCACATCCCTTGCTACAAGTCGCAAAATTTCAGTCTGATTGAGGCCACACATAGCTAACTTAACGAGCTCAAATTTGAAAAGGAACTTTTATGGAGATTCGACTTTTAAGAGGGTCCCGCGATTGCCGGAAGCTGTGACATGCTGCAGCTCAAAACATCAAATTCTCGACACAGTCTGGAACGAAAGGATCACAACCCTGGCTACAATTCGCCAAATTTCAGTCTGATTGAGGCCACACAGAGCTAACTTAACGAGCTATATCTTTGAAAAAGAACCTAAATGGAGATTCGACTTTTAGGAGGGTCCCGCGATTGCCGGAAGCTGTGACATGCTGCTGCTCAAAAACCTCAAATTCTCGACACAGTCTGGAACGAAAGGATCACAACCCTGGCTACAATTCAAAAAATTTCAGTCTGATTGAGGCCACACGGAGCTAACTTAATGAGCTACAACTTTGAAAAAGAACCTAAATGGAGATTCGACTTTTAGGAGGGTCTCATGATTGCCTGAAGCTGTGACATGCTGCTGCTCAAAAACATCAAATTCTCGACACAGTCTGGAACGAAAGGAACACTGCCCTGGCTACAATTCGCCAAATTTTAGTCTGATTGAGGCCACACTGAGCTAACTTAATGAGCTACAACTTTGAAAAAGAACCTAAATGGAGATTCGACTTTTAAGAGGGTCCCGCGATTGCCGGAAGCTGTGACACGCTGCTGCTCAAAAACATCGAATTCTCGACATAGTATGGAACGAAAGGATCACAGCCCTGGCTACAAGTCGCGAAATTTCAGTCTGATTGAGGCCGCACGGAGCTAACTTAACGAGCTATATATTTGAAAAAGAACTTAAATGGAGATTCGACTTTTAGGAGGGTCCCGCGATTGCCGGAAGCTGTGACATGGTGCTGCTAAAAAATATCAAATTCTCAACACAGTCTGGAAGGAAAGGATCACATCCCTTGCTACAAGTCGCAAAATTTCAGTCTGATTGAGGCCACACATAGCTAACTTAACGAGCTACAAATTTGAAAAGGAACTTTTATCGAGATTCGACTTTTAAGAGGGTCTCGCGATTGCCGGAAGCTGTGACATGCTGCTGCTCAAAACATCAAATTCTCGACACAGTCTGGAACGAAAGGATCACAACCCTTGCTACAATTCGCCAAATTTCAGTCTGATTGAGGCCACACGGAGCTAACTTAATGAGCTACAACTTTGAAAAAGAACCTAAATGGAGATTCGACTTTTAAGAGGGTCCCGCGATTGCCGGAAGCTGTGACATGCTGCTGCTCAAAAACAACAAATTCTCGACACAGTCTGGAACGAAAGGAACACTGCCCTGGCTACAAGTTCTGAAATTTCAGTTTGATTGAGGCCACACTGAGCTAACTTAATGAGCTACAACTTTGAAAAAGAACCTAAATGGAGATTTGACTTTTAAGAGGGTCCCGCGATTGCCGGAAGCTATGACACGCTGCTGCTCAAAAACATCGAATTCTCGACATAGTCTGGAACGAAAGGATCACAGCTCTGGCTACAAGTCGCGAAATTTTAGACTGATTGAGGCCGCACGGAGCTAACTTAACGAGCTACAACTTTGAAAAAGAACCTCAATGGAGAATCGCCTTTTAGGAGGGTCCCGCGATTGCCGGAAGCTGTGACATGCTGTTGCTCAAAAACATCAAATTCCCGACACTGTCTGGAACGAAAGGATCACAAAACTGGCTACAATTCGCAAATTTCAGTCTGATTGAGGCCACACGGAGATAACTTAAGGAGCTATATCTTTGAAAAAAAACTTAAATGGAGATTCGACTTTTAGGAAGGTCCCGCGATTGCCGGAAGCTGTGACATGGTGCTGCTAAAAAATATCAAATTCTCAACACATTCTGGAAGGAAAGGATCACATCCCTTGCTACAAGTCGCAAAATTTCAGTCTGATTGAGGCCACACATAGCTAACTTAACGAGCTCAAATTTGAAAAGGAACTTTTATGGAGATTCTACTTTTAAGAGGGTCCCGCGATTGCCGGAAGCTGTGACAATCTGCTGCTCAAAACATCAAATTCTCGACACAGTCTGGAACGAAAGGATCACAACCCCGGCTACAATTCGCCAAATTTCAGTCTGATTTAGGCCACACAGAGCTAACTTAACGAGCTATATCTTTGAAAAAGAACCTAAATGGAGATTCGACTTTTAGGAGGGTCCCGCGATTGCCGGAAGCTGTGACATGCTGCTGCTCAAAAACCTCAAATTCTCGACACAGTCTGGAACGAAAGGATCACAACCCTGGCTACAATTCAAAAAATTTCAGTCTGATTGAGGCCACACGGAGCTAACTTAATGAGCTACAACTTTGAAAAAGAACCTAAATGGAGATTCAACTTTTAGGAGGGTCTCGTGATTGCCTGAAGCTGTGACATGCTGCTGCTCAAAAACATCAAATTCTCGACACAGTCTGGAACGAAAGGAACACTGCCCTGGCTACAATTCGCCAAATTTTAGTCTGATTGAGGCCAAACTGAGCTAACTTAATGAGCTACAACTTTGAAAAAGAACCTAAATGGAGAATCGACTTTTAAGAGGGTCCCGCGATTGCCGGAAGCTGTGACACGCTGCTGCTCAAAAACATCGAATTCTCGACATAGTATGGAACGAAAGGATCACAGCCCTGGCTACAAGTCGCGAAATTTCAGTCTGATTGAGGCCGCACGGAGCTAACTTAACGAGCTATATATTTGAAAAAGAACTTAAATGGAGATTCGACTTTTAGGAGGGTCCCGCGATTGCCGGAAGCTGTGACATGGTGCTGCTAAAAAATATCAAATTCTCAACACAGTCTGGAAGGAAAGGATCACATCCCTTGCTACAAGTCGCAAAATTTCAGCCTGATTGAGGCCACACATAGCTAACTTAACGAGCTACAAATTTGAAAAGGAACTTTTATCGAGATTCGACTTTTAAGAGGGTCTCGCGATTGCCGGAAGCTGTGACATGCTGCTGCTCAAAACATCAAATTCTCGACACAGTCTGGAACGAAAGGATCACAACCCTTGCTACAATTCGCCAAATTTCAGTCTGATTGTGGCCACACGGAGCTAACTTAATGAGCTACAACTTTGAAAAAGAACCTAAATGGAGATTCGACTTTTAAGAGGGTCCCGCGATTGCCGGAAGCTGTGACATGCTGCTGCTCAAAAACATCAAATTCTCGACACAGTCTGGAACGAAAGGAACACTGCCCTGGCTACAAGTTCTGAAATTTCAGTTTGATTGAGGCCACACTAAGCTAACTTAATGAGCTACAACTTTGAAAAAGAACCTAAATGGAGATTTGACTTTTAAGAGGGTCCCGCGATTGCCGGAAGCTGTGACACGCTGCTGCTCAAAAACATCAAATTCTCGACATAGTCTGGAACGAAAGGATCACAGCCCTGGCTACAAGTCGCGAAATTTTAGTCTGATTGAGGCCGCACGGAGCTAACTTAACGAGCTACAACTTTGAAAAAGAACCTCAATGGAGAATCGCCTTTTAGGAGGGTCCCGCGTTTCCGGAAGCTGTGACATGCTGTTGCTCAAAAACATCAAATTCCCGACACTGTCTGGAACGAAAGGATCACAAAACTGGCTACAATTCGCAAATTTCAGTCTGATTGAGGCCACACGGAGATAACTTAAGGAGCTATATCTTTGAAAAAAAACTTAAATGGAGATTCGACTTTTAGGAAGGTCCCGCGATTGCCGGAAGCTGTGACATGGTGCTGCTAAAAAATATCAAATTCTCAACACAGTCTGGAAGGAAAGGATCACATCCCTTGCTACAAGTCGCAAAATTTCAGTCTGATTGAGGCCACACATAGCTAACTTAACGAGCTCAAATTTGAAAAGGAACTTTTATGGAGATTCGACTTTTAAGAGGGTCCCGCGATTGCCGGAAGCTGTGACAATCTGCTGCTCAAAACATCAAATTCTCGACACAGTCTGGAACGAAAGGATCACAACCCCGGCTACAATTCGCCAAATTTCAGTCTGATTTAGGCCACACAGAGCTAACTTAACGAGCTATATCTTTGAAAAAGAACCTAAATGGAGATTCGACTTTTAGGAGGGTCCCGCGATTGCCGGAAGCTGTGACATGCTGCTGCTCAAAAACCTCAAATTCTCGACACAGTCTAGAACGAAAGGATCACAGCCCTGGCTACAATTCGAAAAATTTCAGTCTGATTGAGGCCACACGGAGCTAACTTAATGAGCTACAACTTTGAAAAAGAACCTAAATGGAGATTCGACTTTTAGGAGGGTCCCGCGATTGCCTGAAGCTGTGACATGCTGCTGCTGAAAAACATCAAATTCTCGACACAGTCTGGAACGAAAGGAACACTGCCCTGGCTACAATTCACCAAATTTTAGTCTGATTGAGGCCCCACGGAGCTAACTTAACGAGCTACAACTTTGAAAAAGAACCTAAATGGAGATTCGACTTTTCCGCGATTGCCGGAAGCTGTGACATGCTGCTGCTCAAAAACATCAGTTTCTCGACACAGTTTGGAACGAAAGGATCACACCCCTGGCTACAATTCGCAAATTTCAGTCTGATTGAGGCCACACTGAGCTAACTTAATGAGCTACAACTTTGAAAAAGAACCTAAATGGAGATTTGACTTTTAAGAGGGTCCCGCGATTGCCGGAAGCTGTGACACGCTGCTGCTCAAAAACATCGAATTCTCGACATAGTCTGCAACGAAAGGATCACAGCCCTGGCTACATGTCGCGAAATTTTAGTCTGATTGAGGCCGCACGGAGCTAACTTAACGAACTACAACTTTGAAAAAGAACCTCAATGGAGATTCGACTTTTAGGAGGGTCCCGCGATTGCCGGAAGCTGTGACATGCTGTTGCTCAAAAACATCAAATTCCCGACACTGTCTGGAACGAAAGGATCACAAAACTGGCTACAATTCGCAAATTTCAGTCTGATTGAGGCCACACGGAGATAACTTAACGAGCTATATCTTTGAAAAAAAACTTAAATGGAGATTCGACTTTTAGGAAGGTCCCGCGATTGCCGGAAGCTGTGACATGGTGCTGCTAAAAAATATCAAATTCTCAACACAGTCTGGAAGGAAAGGATCACATCCCTTGCTACAAGTCGAAAATTTCAGTCTGATTGAGGCCGCACATAGCTAACTTAACGAGCTACATATTTGAAACGGAACTTTTATGGAGAATCGACTTTTAAGAGGGTCCCGCGATTGCCGGAAGCTGTGACATGCTGCTGCTCAAAAACATCAAATTCTCGACACAGTCTGGAACGAAAGGATCACAACCCGGGCTACAATTCGCAAATTTCAGTCAGATTGAGGCCACACGGAGCTAACTTAACGAGCTATATATTTGAAAAAGAACTTAAATGGAGATTCGACTTTTAGGAGGGTCCCGCGATTGTCGGAAGCTGTGACATGGTGCTGCTAAAAAATATCAAATTCTCAACACAGCCTGGAAGGAAAGGATCACATCCCTTGCTACAAGTCACAAAATTTCAGTCTGATTGAGGCCACACATAGCTAACTTAACGAGCTCAAATTTGAAAAGGAACTTTTATGGAGATTCGACTTTTTAGAGGGTCCCGCGATTGCCGGAAGCTGTGACATGCTGCTGCTCAAAACATCAAATTCTCGACACAGTCTGGAACGAAAGGATCACAACCCTTGCTACAATTCGCCAAATTTCAGTCTGATTGAGGCCACACGGAGCTAACTTAATGAGCTACAACTTTGAAAAAGAACCTAAATGGAGATTCGACTTTTAAGAGGGTCCCGCGATTGCCGGAAGCTGTGACATGCTGCTGCTCAAAAACATCAAATTCTCGACACAGTCTGGAACGAAAGGAACACTGCCCTGGCTACAATTCGCCAAATTTTAGTCTGATTGAGGCCACATGGAGCTAACTTAACGAGCTACAACTTTGAAAAAGAACCTAAGTGGAGATTCGACTTTTAAGAGGGTCCCGCGATTGCCGGAAGCTGTGACATGTTGCTGCTCAAAAACATAAAATTCTCAACACGGTCTGCAATGAAAGGAACACAGCCCTGGCTACAAGTTTTGAAATTTCAGTCTGATTGAGGCCACACTGAGCTAACTTAATGAGCTATAACTTTGAAAAAGAACCTAAATGGAGATTTGACTTTTAAGAGGGTCCCGCGATTGCCGGAAGCTGTGACACGCTGCTGCTCAAAAACATCGAATTCTCGACATAGTCAGGAACGAAAGGATCACAGCCCTGGCTACAAGTCGCGAAATTTTAGTCTGATTGAGGCCGCACAGAGCTAACTTAACGAGCTACAACTTTGAAAAAGAACCTCGATGGAGATTCGACTTTTAGGAGGGTCCCGCGATTGCCGGAAGCTGTGACATGCTGTTGCTCAAAAACATCAAATTCCCGACACAGTCTGGAACGAAAGGATCACAAAACTGGCTACAATTCGCAAATTTCAGTCTGATTGAGGCCACACGGAGCTAACTTAACGAGCTATATCTTTGAAAAAGAACATAAATGGAGATTCGACTTTTAGGAAGGTCCCGCGATTGCCGGAAGCTGTGACACGGTGCTGCTAAAAAATATCAAATTCTCAACACAGTCTGGAAGGAAAGGATCACATCCCTTGCTACAAGTCGCAAAATTTCAGTCTGATTGAGGCCACACATAGCTAACTTAACGAGCTACAAATTTGAAAAGGAACTTTTATGGAGATTCGACTTTTAAGAGGGTCTCGCGATTGCCGGAAGCTGTGACATGATGCTGCTCAAAAACATCAAATTCTCGACACAGTCTGGAACGAAAGGATCACAACCCTGGCTACAATTCGCAAATTTCAGTCTGATTGAGGCCACACGGAGCTAACTTAACGAGCTATATATCTGAAAAAGAACTTAAATGGAGATTCGACTTTTAGGAGGGTCCCGCGAATGCCGGAAGCTGTGACATGGTGCTGCTAAAAAATATCAAATTCTCAACACAGTCTGGAAGGAAAGGATCACATCCCTTGCTACAAGTCGCAAAATTTCAGTCTGATTGAGGACACACATAGCTAACTTAACGAGCTCAAATTTGAAAAGGAACTTTTATGGAGATTCGACTTTTAAGAGGGTCCCGCGATTGCCGGAAGCTGTGACATTCTGCTGCTCAAAACATCAAATTCTCGACACAGTCTGGAACGAAAGGATCACAACCCCGGCTACAATTCGCCAAATTTCAGTCTGATTGAGGCCACACAGAGCTAACTTAACGAGCTATATCTTTGAAAAAGAACCTAAATGGAGATTCGACTTTTAGGAGGGTCCCGCGATTGCCGGAAGCTGTGACATGCTGCTGCTCAAAAACCTCAAATCCTCGACACAGTCTGGAACGAAAGGATCACAGCCCTGGCTACAATTCGAAAAATTTCAGTCTGATTGAGGCCACACGGAGCTAACTTAATGAGCTACAACTTTGAAAAAGAACCTAAATGGAGATTCGAATTTTAGGAGGGTCCCGCGATTGCCTGAAGCTGTGACATGCTGCTGCTCAAAAACATCAAATTCTCGACACAGTCTGGAACGAAAGGAACACTGCCCCAGCTACAATTCGCCAAATTTTAGTCTGATTGAGGCCACACGGAGCTAACTTAACGAGCTACAACTTTGAAAAAGAACCTAAATGGAGATTCGACTTTTCCGCGATTGCCGAAGCTGTGACATGCTGCTGCTCAAAAACATAAAATTCTCAACACGGTCTGGAATGAAAGGAACACATCCCTTGCTACAAGTCGCAAAATTTCAGTCTGATTGAGGCCACACGGAGCTAACTTAATGAGCTACAACTTTGAAAAAGAACCTAAATGGAGATTCGACTTTTAGGAGGGTCCCGCGATTGCCTGAAGCTGTGACATGCTGCTGCTCAAAAACATCAAATTCTCAACACGGTCTGGAATTAAAGGAACACAGCCCTTGCTACAAGTCGCAAAATTTCAGTCTGATTGAGGCCACACTGAGCTAACTTAATGAGCTACAACTTTGAAAAAGAACCTAAATGGAGATTCGACTTTTAAAAGGGTCCCGCAAATGCCAGAAGCTGTGACACGCTGCTGCTCAAAAACATCGAATTCTCGACATAGTATGGAACGAAAGGATCACAGCCCTGGCTACAAGTCGCGAAATTTTTGTCTGATTGAGGCCGCACGGAGCTAACTTAACGAGCTACAACTTTGAAAAAGACCCTCAATGGAGATTCGACTTTTAGGAGGGTCCCGCGATTGCCGGAAGCTGTGACATGCTGTTGCTCAAAAACATCAAATTCCCGACACAGTCTGGAACGAAAGGATCACAAAACTGGCTACAATTCGCAAATTTCAGTCTGATTGAGGCCACACGGAGCTAACTTAACGAGCTATATATTTGAAAAAGAAGTTAAATGGAGATTCGACTTTTAGGAGGGTCCCGCGATTGCCGGAAGCTGTGACATGGTGCTGCTAAAAAATATTAAATTCTCAACACAGTCTGGAAGGAAAGGATCACATCCCTTGCTACAAGTCGCAAAATTTCAGTCTGATTGAGGCCACACATAGCTAGCTTAACGAGCTCAAATTTGAAAAGGAACTTTTATGGAGATTCGACTTTTAAGAGGGTCCCGCGATTGCTGGAAGCTGTTACATGCTGCTGCTCAAAACATCAAATTCTCGACACAGTCTGGAACGAAAGGATCACAACCCTTGCTACAATTCGCCAAATTTCAGTCTGATTGAGGCCACACGGAGCAAACTTAATGAGCTACAACTTTGAAAAAGAACCTAAATGGAGATTCCACTTTTAAGAGGGTCCCGCGATTGCCGGAAGCTGTGACATGCTGCTGCTCAAAAACATCGAATTCTCGACACAGTTTGGAACGAAAGGAACACTGCCCTGGCTACAAGTTCTGAAATTTCAGTCTGATTGAGGCCACACTGAGCTAACTTAATGAGCTACAACTTTGAAAAAGAACCTAAATGGAGATTTGACTTTTAAGAGGGTCCCGCGATTGTCGGAAGCTGTGACACGCTGCTGCTCAAAAACATCGAATTCTCGACATAGTCTGGAACGAAAGGATCACAGCCCTGGCTACAAGTCGCGAAATTTTAGTCTGATTGAGGCCGCACGGAGCTAACTTAACGAGCTACAACTTTGAAAAAGAACCTCAATGGAGATTCGACTTTTAGGAGGGTCCAGCGATTGCCGGAAGCTGTGACATGCTGTTGCTCAAAAACATAAAATTCCCGACACTGTCTGGAACGAAAGGATCACAAAACTGGCTACAATTCGCTAATTTCAGTCTGATTGAGGCCACACGGAGCTAACTTAACGAGCTATATCTTTGAAAAAGAACTTAAATGGAGATTCGACTTTTAGGAAGGTCTCGCGATTGCCGAAAGCTGTGACATGGTGCTGCTAAAAAATATCAAATTCTCAACACAGTCTGGAAGGAAAGGATCACATCCCTTGCTACAAGTCGCAAAATTTCAGTCTGATTGAGGCCACACATAGCTAAATTAACGAGCTACAAATTTGAAAAGGAACTTTTATGGAGATTCGACTTTTAAGAGGGTCCCGCGATTGCCGGAAGCTGTGACATGCTGCTGCTCAAAAACATCAAATTCTCGACACAGTCTGGAACGAAAGGATCACAACCCTGGCTACAATTCGCAAATTTCAGTCTGATTGAGGCCACACGGAGCTAACTTAACGAGCTATATATCTGAAAAAGAACTTAAATGGAGATTCGACTTTTAGGAGGGTCCCGCGATTGCCGAAAGCTGTGACATGGTGCTGCTAAAAAATATCAAATTCTCAACACAGTCTGGAAGGAAAGGATCACATCCCTTGCTACAAGTCGCAAAATTTCAGTCTGATTGAGGCCACACATAGCTAACTTAACGAGCTACATATTTGAAAAGGAACTTTTATGGAGATTCGACTTTTAAGAGGGTCCCACTATTGCCGGAAGCTGTGACATGCTGCTGCTCAAAAACATCAAATTCTCGACACAATCTGGAACGAAAGGATCACAACCCTGGCTACAATTCGCAAATTTCAGTCTGATTGAGGCCACACAGAGCTAACTTAACGAGCTATATCTTTGAAAAAGAACTTAAATGGAGATTCGACTTTTAGGAGGGTACAGCGATTGCCGGAAGCTGTGGCATGGTGCTGCTAAAAAATATCAAATTCTCCACACAGTATGGAAGGAAAGGATCACATCCCTTGCTACAAGTCGCAAAATTTCAGTCTGATTGAGGCCACACATAGCTAACTTAACGAGCTCAAATTTAAAAAGGAACTTTTATGGAGATTTGAATTTTAAGAGGGTCCCGCGATTGCCGGAAGCTGTGACATGCTGCTGCTCAAAACATCAAATTCTTGACACAGTCTGGAACGAAAGGATCACAACCCTGGCTACAATTCGCCAAATTTCAGTCTTATTGAGGCCACACATAGCTAACTTAACGAGCTACAAATTTGAAACGGAACTTTTATGGAGATTCGACTTTTAAGAGGGTCTCGCGATTGCCGGAAGCTGTGACATGCTGCTGCTCAAAAACATCAAATTCTCACCACAGTCTGGAACGAAAGGAACACTGCCCTTGCTACAATTCGCCAAATTTTAGTCTGATTGAGGCCACACGGAGCTAACTTAACGAGCTACAACTTTGAAAAAGAACCTAAATGGAGATTCGACTTTTAGGAGGGTCCCGCGATTGCCGGAAGCTGTGACATGCTGCTGCTCAAAAACCTCAAATTCTCGACACAGTCTGGAACGAAAGGAACACAGCCCTGGCTACAAGTTCTGAAATTTCAGTTTGATTGAGGCCACACTGAGCTAACTTAATGAGCTACAACTTTGAAAAAGAACATAAATGGAGATTCGACTTTTAAGGGGGTCCCGCGATTGCCGGAAGCTGTGACACGCTGCTGCTCAAAAACATCGAATTCTCGACATAGTCTGGAACGAAAGGATCACAGCCCTGGCTACAAGTCGCGAAATTTTAGTCTGATTGAGGCCGCACGGAGCAAACTTAACGAGCTACAACTTTGAAAAAGAACCTCAATGGAGATTCTGTAAGACCCTAACCTTGCTTATGTATTGCTTAAGTGATTTATTGAATAAAAGTGAAATTTCTAGTGAAGTTTGATTGATTTGCTAAACTGTCCGTGACCTTGTGTGAATTTTTGGGAGGTCTTAAAGACCTAATCTTGAAAAGCTTCCTTCATGAGAGTTGTAGCTCTCTGAGTTAGCTAAATTATCTCGTTGGTTTCAGGTCATTCCGACCTCTGTACCCCGAGATAGCCTTGTTTTAGTGACAGAAGGTCAGGCTGTTCTGTACAAGCAATTTTGCTAGAAGAAATCCTCTTAATTCCGAATTTACTTCTTTAAAATCAAGGGAAGGAGTTTGCCTTGATTCATTTTATCCTCTTATTCAGTAGTTAGGAGGGTAATTAGTTGGACTTGGGCCAAGCTATGAAAGGAGAAGAAAAACAAAGAAAGCCTAGGCCATAAGGCATGCTACTCGAATTCCATGAGGAAGGAAGGAGGGAAGACTTGGTTGACTATTTAGCAAGAGTTTAGAGAAGATAATTAGGGTTTAAGGCTCATGAACAAAAGCTGGTCAGTTTTGAGACAAGGATTAATAGGAAATTAAGTGCCATTAATGCCTTGTTCCCATTCAAAAATGTGTGAATTATGCATGCCCTTGATGGTGCATGTCTTGGCCGTGTATAGAGGGGCAAAGGGGGAACTTTGCTTCAGTTTTTGGGAGAACTATAAGGCTGAAAGGAAACCTAATCAACCACTCTTGTTTTGCCCACACAATTCAGAAGTGAAAAAGAAAGAAAAGAAGAGAGCAAGGGAGAGGGAGAGTGGCGGCTAGAGAGGAAGAAAGGAGAAGAGCAAGAGTGAAAGCAAGTGTGATCAAGAGGGAGAGGAGGAGACCAGATCAAGGTTGAAGGTGCAGCAAAGAGTAGCCCTTTTCATTCATCTTTTTCAAGAACCAAACCTTCATCTTTCTCAAACCCAACACCAAAGGTAAGGGGTGGATCTAGTGGGTAGAGTCTAGGTTTTATGTGATGATGGATTCCTTAGTTAGCATGACTATATTCTGATCTTATTTGGTTGTATGATTCACGTTTGGATGAGGGTAGAATGTATGTTTAAGGGTTTGAAATTTGCAGCCTAAAATGTGATACAAGTTGATACCATACTACTTGCCATAGTTGCCAATTTGGACTAGTTTTGCCATGTTGATGTTTGGAACGAATTCTGTACTGAATTTGCATGCTTAGGGCTGAGAATGATGATCCTTTGGTTGATGCTTTGCTTCTGTTCAATGACCTAGAGGATGGCCAAAAGTTTTTCAAAAAAAAGGGGAAAGACCCCTAGAGCAAATGGTGTTCTCGCCTAGGCCAAAACCTTGGGTTTTGGTGGATTTTTCTTGAGCTTTTCAATGTATTGATTATTGCTGATTATTTCTGGAATTTATACCATATTTGTAAAGCTTGTGTGATGCCTTGATCAGTAGGTTGATGTTTTCCAAATGACCCTAGGTTTCATGTATGAAAATCATGATTTTATGCTAAAATTGCCTAGATTATCACATGATTTTAAGAAGCAATTTGCAACATGATCTTTGCTGGATTTTTGGAGAGTATATGTTTATGTTTGTTGGCTGGACATTGACTTGTGAAGTTGAGATGGAAGGAAGGAAGTGTTTTAGAGAACCTTGGACCCTTGGGGGTTCGGCTAAGCCATTTTTGTGGTTGTTGGCACGTTTTTCTTCTTTCCGACTCGTGCACAAGTTTATGTGATAGCTTGATTGGTGGAGTTGCCATGATCTAAGTATTGATATGCATGAGAACATGTTAAGTGCCTTGGAATGACTTATATGTTGCCTATCTTGATTACTACCAAAAGGTCGCTCACCTAGCTGTAATTCCTTTTGGTGCTGTGCTTATTTACTGTCATTTAAGTTATATAAGTTTTGTGAAAATGTTAAGACTCTAGGTTGACTCAATAGAGCCTTTATCAAAGAGAAATGAGAACTTAATCGCTTGCAAGTAAAATGTGAATAATTGGACATAGGTCTGGTGAAGACTATGGACCATGAGAACGATGGTACTGTTAGAGACAAACGGTTACTTGCACGCGAGGGTGTTTTGTGGGTTGTACGGTGAGTCCCCACGTGATTGGCTGACTGCGGTTGCCTTGTGATTCTGTGGACCGACGGTGAGTCTGGCGGACGGTGAGTCCCCCCACATGATTGAGGGTTGTACGGTGAGTCCCCTCCGAGATTTGTTCATCTGCGGATGATCGTGATTATGGCCATTGGTGTTGAGGTGGTTGTGTGAATGGTGAGGTCGTTAGCCTAACTGAACTTAGGTGACTGACTGAGATATAATATAAAGTTTATGATTTTTGTACCTCGTTATTTATGAGTATTACTTGGATACGTGAATGTTATTTGAGAACTGTAAGATCAAGGTTTGATCAGTGGTTGCATCTCTATGTTTTGATGATTACAATTAAGGTTTGTGATGATGAACAATTGTGGTACCCTAACGTTTGTCTTTTTAAGTTGTGACAAACAGGTTCTGAATCTGACCCAAGCCTATTCGTTCAGAAGAAGAAGAACCAAGGGTTACTAAAAAGACAGCTCATTATCCTACCATGTTCGTTCTGAACAGTGGCAAATACTTCAGAAGTTCTGAAGATGGAAGCTCTCAAGAAGATCTGAAGAACTCAAGTCAGAAGTTCTGAAGACCAGATGTTCCAGTGGAACGGTCCAGAAGCAGAAGACTCAAGTTCTGAAGACTTGCAAGAAGTTGGTTCTGAAGACCCAAGCTATTCTAGCTCTGACGATCAGAAGTTCTGAGGAACTTGTTCAGAAGCAGAAGTTGCATGGTCAGAAGATTCCAAGCTTCAATCTGATGATGATCAGAAGCTTCACCTACATTCATCTGAAGCTCCTTGATCTCAAGTCAACCCGTGAGAGGACAGGTCGCTATCACAGTACAACATCGTACAAGTCTCAGTCTGTCCGCCACCTACCTTGTACAGCCTAGCAGTCTGATATTACAGAATTGCCACTCCAACGGATAAAACCCTAGCAACGGCTACATCACAAGTCTTGGAGTATATAAAGGCTGAAGAAAGAAGAAAGAAGCTAAGAAACTTTGCTGAAAATATTCAACACATACGAACCATTCTCTTAGCATTATTTCTTCACTGTTCTTAAACTTCTGAGTTTACTATTCGCTTGTTAGAAGCACTTATTGTAAACCCGAAACCTTTTTACACATTTTGTAAAGTTCATCAAGAGACCAAGGTTGGTCGGATCTTGAGAGGACTCAATCAAGGCTGATTCAGTATTTAGCTAGTCTTAAGAGGATCGGTAGATCAGCTTCTTAAGAGGATACTAGTGAGAAAATCAGTGTATTGTTAGTCACTTAGCAGGTTGCAAAGTGCAGTTGTAACATTCATTGATTTTAGTGGATTGCCTTCATCAGAAGAAGGAAGAAATCACCTTCACAGGTGGACTGGATTAGCTTGAGCTTTTATCTCAAGTGAACCAGGATAAAATACTCGTGTGCTTTACTTCCTATTATTCAGCACTTAGTTTTTATCTTTGAGTTTTGAAAAAGCTTAAAAGTATACCCGAGATTCAAAAACTCTATTCAAACCCCCCCCCCTTTCTAGTGTTTTTCGCACCTTCAATTGGCATCAGAGCTCCGGTTCTGATTTTAACACCTAACAGTGTTCAGTGATCCAGAACCTTGTGTGAAAAACAAATCATGGCCCAAGCCAATACTTCCGCTGACAACAACAACAACAACAATCAACTCAGAGCACCAATCTTTGATGGTGAAAAGTTTGAGTACTGGAAAGATAGAATAGAGTGCTATTTCCTTGGCACTGACCCAGATCTCTGGGATATGGTCATTGAAGGCTATACTGATCCAGTAGATGCTTCAGGAGTGAAGATCCCCCGTTCTGAAATGACTGATGCTCAGAAGAAGCGTTTCAAGGATCATCACAAGGCGAAGTCCATGCTATTCAGCTCAATATCATACATTGAGTATGAGAAGATCTCTGACAAAGAAACTGCTAAATCCATTTTTGACTCCTTGGTCATGACACATGAAGGAAATGAAGAGGTCAAGGAAACCAAGGCTCTTGCTCTCATACAACAATATGAGCAGTTTAAGATGGAATCTGGTGAAACCATTGAGGAGATGTACTCAAGGTTTCAAACTCTGATTGCTGGAATCAGAGTGCTAAACAAGGGCTACTCTACTGGTGATCATGTCAAGAAGATTATCAGAAGTTTTCCTAAGGAGTGGAGAGCTTTCGTCACTGCCCTGAAACTCTCCAGGAATTTGAACTCGTTGAAGTTAGAAGAGCTCGTGAGTCATCTCAGAAGCCATGAGATTGAACTCAAAGGAGACAAGCCTCAAAAGAAAGACAAGTCAATTGCTCTTAAGTCAAAGTCTGACAAAGCAAAAGCCTATCAGGCAGAAGAAGAAAATTCATCTGAAGAGCTATCAGATGCGTCTGATGATGAAGAGCTGTCTCTCTTCACAAAGAGGCTAAGCAAACTCTGGAAGAACATACATAGCAAGGGAAAAGGACCAAAGAGGAGTTCAGGAAGATATGAATCTTCATCTGGTCAGAAGAAATCATCTGGAAAGGAAGTCACTTGCTCGAGTGGAAGGAATCTGGGCACTACAAGAGTGACTGTCCCAAGCTTAAGAAGGACAAGAGACCTAGAAAAGTCTTCAAGAAGAAAGCCCTCATAACCTTTGATGCAACTGATTCAGAAGAAGCTGAGTCAGAAGAAGATGAAGCTGTGGAGGCTCTAATGGCTACCACTAGCAGAGATGCTGAAGCTTCAGAAGATGATTCAGACTCTGAGAATGATGATGAGACATCTTATGCAGCTCAGTTAAGACACCTGTCATGGTACCTGGACAGTGGATGCTCGCGACACATGACGGGCACAAGGTCTATATTCCAAGAACTGACACCGCTTAAGTCAGGAGGAGACGTTGGCTTTGGAGGAAACCAGAAGGGAAAAATTATTGGAAAAGGTTCCATAGGAGATGGAAAAATTCCAGTTATCAATGATGTACTTCTGGTGGAAGGATTATTTCACAACTTGCTTTCCATAAGCCAAATTGCTGACAATGGATACGATGTGATCTTCAATCAAACCGGATGCAAAGCTGTTAGTCAGACAGATGGATCTGTTTTATTTTCTGGGAAAAGGAAAAATGATATTTACAAAATCAGATCCTCTGAACTGCTATCTCAGAAGGTCAAGTGTCTCATGTCAGTTAATGATGAGCAATGGATCTGGCACAGACGTCTAGGACATGCAAGTCTCAGAAAAATCTCTCAACTTAGCAAGCTAAATCTCGTCAGAGGATTGCCTCGTCTGAAGTACTCATCAGAGGCTCTGTGTGAAGCTTGTCAGATAGGAAAATTCACCAAGAAGCCTTTTAAAGCAAAGAATGTGGTATCTACAACAAGGCCCCTTGAGCTACTTCACATTGATCTCTTTGGACCGGTGAAAACTGAATCCATTGGAGGAAAGAAGTATGGGTTAGTTATTGTGGATGACTATAGCAGGTGGACATGGGTAAAGTTCCTAAGGCACAAAGATGAAACACATACCGTGTTCACTAACTTCATTACCCAAGTTCATAAGGAGTTTCAATCTTCTGTGATTACTGTCAGAAGTGATCATGGTGGAGAATTTGAGAACAAAGCTTTTGAAGATTTATTCAACTCTCAAGGAATCTCCCATAACTTCTCTTGTCCTCGCACTCCTCAACAAAATGGAGTAGTTGAGAGAAAGAATAGAACTCTTCAGGAGATGGCTCGCACCATGATGCAAGAATCAAGTATGGCCAAGCACTTCTGGGCAGAAGCAATCAACACTGCTTGCTACATCCAGAACAGAATCTCCATTAGACCAATTCTGGAGAAAACTCCGTATGAGCTATGCAAAGGAAGACAACCTGATATCTCTTACTTCCATCCATTCGGAAGTACTTGCTTCATGCTCAACACTAAGGAGCAATTGGGTAAATTCGATTCTAAAGCTTTAAAATGTTATTTTCTTGGTTATTCTGAAAGATCTAAAGGTTTTAGAATTTATAATATTATTCATCAAACTGTTGAGGAATCCATCCAGATTAGATTTGATGATAAGCTTGGCTCAGAAAAGTCAAAGCTGTTTGAAAGATTTGCAGATTTAAGCATTGACTGTTCAGAAGCAAATCAACCAATGAAAAGCCCAGAGGATGTTGCTCCAGAGACAGAAGCATCTGAAGATTTTCCAACAACTTCTGATCCACTTCAGAAGAAGAAAAGAATAGTTGCTTCTCATCCAGAAGAACTGATCATTGGCAACAAAGATGCTCCCGTCAGAACCAGGTCTATGCTCAAACCTTCAGAAGAGACTCTTCTGAGTCTGAAGGGATTTGTGTCTCTCATTGAGCCAAAATCAGTTGATGAAGCTCTTGAAGACAAAGGCTGGATTCAAGCAATGCAAGAAGAGCTAGATCAGTTCACCAAGAATGATGTATGGACCTTAATGCCCAAACCCAAAGGTTTCCATGTCATTGGAACCAAGTGGGTATTCAGAAACAAGCTGAATGAAAAAGGAGAAGTAACAAGAAATAAGGCAAGACTGGTAGCTCAAGGCTACAGTCAACAAGAGGGAATTGATTACACTGAGACCTTTGCTCCTGTAGCAAGGCTTGAAGCTATAAGGCTACTGATTTCCTTCTCAGTAAATCACAACATCATTCTTCACCAGATGGACGTCAAAAGTGCCTTCCTCAATGGCTACATTTCAGAGGAAGTGTATGTCAAGCAACCTCCTGGCTTTGAAGATGACAACACCCAGAGCATGTCTACAAGCTCAAGAAGTCACTCTATGGATTGAAGCAAGCTCCCAGAGCGTGGTATGAAAGGCTCAGCTCCTTTCTTCTACAGAATGAGTTTGTAAGGGGTAAAGGTGACAATACTCTTTTCTGCAGAACCTATAAGAATGACATTCTTATAGTTCAGATTTATGTTGATGATATCATTTTTGGTTCTGCTAATCCCTCCTTGTGCAAGGAATTTTCTAAGTTAATGCAGGCTGAATTTGAAATGAGCATGATGGGAGAACTTAAATATTTTCTGGGAATTCAAATAGATCAACGACCAGGAGTCACCTATATCCATCAGAAGAAGTACACCCTGGAACTTCTGAAGAAGTTCAACATGAGTGACTGCAACATCTCAAAGACTCCAATGCATCCAACATGCATTCTTGAGAAAGAGGAAGTTTCCTCTAAGGTTTGTCAGAAGCTCTATCGTGGAATGATAGGCTCTCTTCTTTACTTAACTGCATCTAGACCTGATATATTGTTTAGTGTGCATCTCTGTGCTAGGTTCCAATCAGATCCTAGAGAGACTCACTTAACTGCTGTTAAGAGGATCCTCAAATATCTAAAAGGAACTACTAACCTTGGCTTGATGTATAGAAAAACATCAGAGTATACACTTTCAGGTTTTTGTGATGCTGACTTTGCTGGAGATAGAGTGGAAAGGAAAAGCACCTCTGGAAGCTGTCATTTCCTTGGATCAAATCTTGTATCTTGGTCAAGCAAAAGACAGAACACAATTGCTCTATCAACTGCTGAAGCAGAGTATGTCTCAGCTGCCACTTGCTGTACACAAACCATATGGATGAAGAACCATCTAGAGGACTATGGATTGTCTATGAAGAAGGTTCCTATCTACTGTGACAACACAGCTGCTATTTCACTCAGCAAGAATCCTATTCTACATTCAAGAGCAAAGCATATAGAGGTAAAGTATCATTATATTCGTGATCATGTTCAGAAGGGCACTCTATCATTAGAGTATGTTGATACTGACCATCAGTGGGCAGATATTTTTACTAAGCCCTTGGCAGAAGATAGGTTTTTATTTATTCTTGAAAATCTGAACATGGATTTTTGTCCAGAGTAAGGTTTTCTTCAGAACTTCTGACCCTGGTACTTCTGAAGTCATCAGATGTTACCTCCTTCAGAAGTTACCCGATCAGAAGCACTTAACCCACTGGTTAAACTTCTGTGGTAGACAACAATACACGTGTCACTTCATTTGTGACATAGTTCCTTGAGTCGCGTGGTATATCTGCTATAATGATGACGTCTACTCTCCTCTACTATGCTATTTTCAGACTATATATTTTATAACCGTTGATTTTGCCTTTAATTTCTTAAGGAAAACTGTCAACGGTTACCATTAAACCCACTATATGCACTGTCACACACGATCTCCCACTCACTTACACTTACGGTTTTGAAACTATCCGTGTGCATTGCATTCATTCATATTCCTTCCTCCAACATTTCCTCCTCTCTCTGAACCCTAAACCTCCATCTCTGAAAATCATGGGCAAATCGAGGAAAACTAAGGCGAATGTTCCTGCTTCTACCACACAAACTGCCAAAGATCAAGAGAAGCAAAGATTCGAGGAAGCTCAGAAGATTCTGAATGCACCAAATGTAGTCACCTGTGCAAAGAAAGTGGAAGAACTGAATGTGTGCTGCGAAGCAAGAGTTGATTTTGATAATCTTGCTCAACATGGGTTTGATATCAGGAACCAAGTCGAGTTGCAAGGATGGTCTGGGTACTTCAACAGGCTCGTTGGTCCAATCTATCACAAATTGGTTGTCGAGTTCTGGAAGAATGCAGTCTGCAACGACTACTACGTCGTCTCCCATGTACTGGCCAAGAAAATTGTGATCTCTGAAGAATCTATAGCAAAACTGCTGGGTATGGAGTTTCAGCAGGGAAAAAGGATCAAGAATGTTGAAGCAAATGTTGCGGGAATGAGGACCGTGGTCAACAAGGCGCTTTATGACAACTGGTCTTACGAGAAAACCAAGTACAGCTTTAAGGACTTGAAGTCTGAGATGAAGATTTGGCAAAAGATCTTCATGCACTGCATTCACCCTAGAACTGGAGGAACTGATTACCTGAATGCAACTCAGAAGGTAATCATGTACTACATTTCAACTGGTGAGCTTATATGTCTGCCATTCCTACTTTTCAATTATCTGAAGGAGTGTATTGAGAAATCAAGGACCACAACTGGTTCTGAGAACAAGAGATTCATCTCTTACATTCCGTATGGAAGGCTGCTGTCAGACATCTTCGTCCAAAATAAGCTTGTCAAGACTCTATCAGATCTTGGACTTCACGAAGATCTGGCCATGACAGTTGGTGATGCTCTCAATAGCACAAAGTTGAAGAAGATGCAGATCATTGAGAAGATTAAAGTTGCTCCCAAAGAAGACACTTCTGATGAAATTCGTCGGAGGCATTACCCCATTGATGACTTTCCCATTTGGTCCAAAAAGGACAATCCAGCATGCATTCTGGAATATGTCAGGATGCTCAGAAGTCAAGGTGATCCAATCACCCTTACAGAATTTGTTAGCACTCTTCCTGAGAGTCCTCCTAACCTGGCAACCAGGAAATCCAGGAGAACAACAAGCAGCAAGCCCTCAGATCCTAAGGGCAAAGGGATTCTGATAGAGGAACCTGCAAAGAAGAAGACTGCTTCCAAGACTGTGATCATCAGGGAACCATCTCCTGAAAGGCATCTGAAGAGAACCTCAGCTCAACAACAACAAATGTCTGATTCTGAAAGCTCAGAAGACACATGGGAAGACTTCCCCAGTGAAGAAACTGAAGATGAAGACATGCCTCTAGCTAAGAGACGCAAAATTATTCTTGAGGAAGAGGAAGATGATCAGGATGACCATGAGATCATTCAGAATGTGATTCAGGGTATAAGGAAAGATTCAGATGCTGAAGAATCCACTGACTCTGACGCTATTCCCCTAGTGAAGAGAAGGAAGCTTCCTCTGAGGGGACCACTTCAGCAGAAGGAACCAGCTGCAGAACAAGCATCTGAACCAACTTCAGAAGTCCAGAGGGAAAGAAGATCTAAACGCACTTCTGATCCAGCAAGGACTGCAACTCTCACCAGAACCTCACCAATCAGAAGCTCCAGTAAGGTAATTACTGAAAGCATTAATTCTGATTCTGCTTTAGTAGTTATACCTGAACAACCCCTGCCTACATCTACTTCCATGCCCACCTTAACTCAAACAGCACCCACTCAAACTGAGACACAAACTCAAACACAAGCTGAACCTCAAGCTCCTACTTCAAGGATCCAAACGGCCACCACAGCCATCCCTTCCATTCCAATTTACACCTCTTCCACATTCATCCCAACTGAACCAATACCTCCTTTCAATTCCTTCATTCAAGGTATTGTTCAACATGAGGCCACTCTGAGAACCTTAGTTCAACAGTTCTCTCCCAAGCCTGCATCCACTCCACACACCTTCCTCATAACCCGAACTGGTGAGATCCCTGCTGAGAAAGAAAAGGAAGATGATGATGTCCAGATCCTTGAGCCGCCTTTCAATGTGAAGCCTCTTCAACAATTTGCTTCCAATTTTGAAGATCGGATTCCAGATGCTGCTGCGACCTCCTATGTGTCCTTGTCCAATTATTCAGCAGTCAACTCACAGGATCTGAGTTTCCCTTCACCTGAAAAGACTGTCACCTCAAGGCAAAGGCCGGATACTATCACTGAAGCTGAGCATATGGATGAATCAGATCACTCAGGCGTAGAGAAGGATCATGAGATTGAGTCCATTCCTTCTGAGCACATTGAAGAATCAAATGCTTCGAGCTCCAATGCTGCCAGAACTCCTCAGCCTGTTCTGACCCTGGCCACCTCCTTCCTTCCTCAGAATCTTCCTCAACTCATTCAGGAGTTTTCTGCAGAGGCCATCAGAAGGCTGAACTGGCTGTATCAGGTAACTGATAATCAGTTTGATGCCTCTCTTGTTGATAGTCTATGGTCTGCATTTGAGAGTTGGTCAGAAGGCAAAAGTCATGAACTTCAGAAGCAGCTTAGCAGGGAGAAAAGACTAAGAGTTCATGATGCATCTGAGAGGGCCTATGAGCAGAGGCAGAGAGTGCTGCACAAGGTGTGTGAGCCTATGAGACGAGCTATGGCTGAAAGACCATGTGTTGTCTCTGAATGTACTTCAGAGGATGTTGTGATGCTCTCAACAGAGGAAGAAGAAGAAAGCACAGATGGTATAATTATTCTGGAAGATGCAGATGCTGGTGAAGTTCAGAAACACGGGCCGCTTCAAGTTGATCATGTCATGACCTCAGAAGCTGAAGCTACTACTCATCCACAAGAATCAGAAGTTCCCACTTCTAATCCGGCTCCAGAAGTTGCCGTTTTAGCTGCCCGGATTGACAGGATTCAAGATGATCAGCAACGATTGTTTCAGATGGTTGAGCAACAAGGACAAGTTCAGACTGAGCAGAGCAAGCAGATTGCAGAGTCCTCAAGCAAAATGGAGGCCATCATGAAGTATCTAATGGAAAACCTTCCCTCCTCTTCCAAGCCATGATTCCTCATCTCTATCATGCATACATTTAATTGTTATGACCGCATTTATTTTATGCTGACTATGTTTAATTATTTCCTATCTGATTCAGTGCACCGTCCATTTAGTAACTTACATGCCTTTATGATTTGATAAGTTTTCTGCATGTTTTTCTGTTACCTTTTCTCCTTATAATCTTCGCCATCCTTTTACTTCATCACAAAGCACCTCACTCCCTCATCATTCTGTTTCATTCCTCCTTGTTCAAGAATGACTTCTGTCGATTTGATTTCTGAACTCAAGACCTTGGTATTTGACCAAGTCTTTCCATGGAGTGTTAATCTTTCCTCTTCTGAGATCTCTCAAGCTATTGAGAAGATTGAGCATCTTCTGACCTGTTGGCTCACTTCTCATCAGACACTCTGTCTTCAGAACCTTCAAGAAGTTCTGAATGACCTCCTCCGTCTGACCAATCGTCGGAAGGACGTTGAAGATCAGTTCCAGGGCATCTGCATGCTTCTGGAATATGAGGAAGATCACCATGAGGCGGATCAAGAGGCTGTCCAGGAGAATGTTTCCTTGAAGGAAGAACTGGCTACTCAGTTAGCCTCAATTGATCAGGACATTCGTCCCCTCCACCTTCAACTTCTCTCCATGAAGAATTCTCGAGCTTTCCTATTTATCTAGGATTAATCTTATTCATTTCTCTCGATCCTTTGTACTTCTTCTCCGTTCCGTAATAATAACATATCTTATTTGCATCATTTCCTGTTATTGTTATTGTTGGTTTTGTTTTTCTCACTCTTTTTGATTATGACAAAAAGGGGGAGTACATAAATTGGTTTTGATAAATTTTTATAAAACCAGTAGAGGAGAATAAGTATCGATACTTATAGCACATAGATATTGTCAAGCGTCTCAGATAAGGAATACATTTTGAACTAATCTTGCTTCTAACGCTTTAATCCAATTATATCTGGACAAGACTCTATGTCATTATGTGAGATACGCTAAGTTCTGAAACCATCACTTCTGATCACATAACCAGACTCCGAATCTAGATTCCTCACAAATTCATCTAGTCATAGATTCTGGGGGAGTCAAGGGGAGACCCTTGCTCAGAATCAGGTTTTAACCCAGATTAAGAAAGAGCATTGCAAACCGTTACACAAGGATAAGTTTAATCTCTGATCCATTCTCTCTTGTGTATTCAGTTTATTGTGTAAAAATTGTTCATCAAAATACTTGTTTTGTCATCATCAAAAAGGGGGAGATTGTAAGATCAAGGTTTGATCAGTGGTTGCATCTCTATGTTTTGATGATTACAATTAAGGTTTGTGATGATGAACAATTGTGGTACCCTAACGTTTGTCTTTTTAAGTTGTGACAAACAGGTTCTGAATCTGCCCCAAGCCTATTCGTTCAGAAGAAGAAGAACCAAGGGTTACTAAAAAGAGAGCTCATTATCCTACCATGTTCGTTCTGAACAGTGGCAAATACTTCAGAAGTTCTGAAGATGGAAGCTCTCAAGAAGATCTGAAGAACTCAAGTCAGAAGTTCTGAAGACCAGATGTTCCAGTGGAACGATCCAGAAGCAGAAGACTCAAGTTCTGAAGACTTGCAAGAAGTTGGTTCTGAAGACCCAAGCTATTCTAGCTCTGACGATCAGAAGTTCTGAGGAACTTGTTCAGAAGCAGAAGTTGCATGGTCAGAAGATTCCAAGCTTCAATCTGATGATGATCAGAAGCTTCACCTACATTCATCTGAAGCTCCTTGATCTCAAGTCAACCCGTGAGAGGACAGGTCGCTATCACAGTACAACATCGTACAAGTCTCAGTCTGTCCGCCACCTACCTTGTACAGCCTAGCAGTCTGATATTACAGAATTGCCACTCCAACGGATAAAACCCTAGCAACGGCTACATCACAAGTCTTGGAGTATATAAAGGCTGAAGAAAGAAGAAAGAAGCTAAGAAACTTTGCTGAAAATATTCAACACATACGAACCATTCTCTTAGCATTATTTCTTCACTGTTCTTAAACTTCTGAGTTTACTATTCGCTTGTTAGAAGCACTTATTGTAAACCCGAAACCTTTTTACACATTTTGTAAAGTTCATCAAGAGACCAAGGTTGGTCGGATCTTGAGAGGACTCAATCAAGGCTGATTCAGTATTTAGCTAGTCTTAAGAGGATCGGTAGATCAGCTTCTTAAGAGGATACTAGTGAGAAAATCAGTGTATTGTTAGTCACTTAGCAGGTTGCAAAGTGCAGTTGTAACATTCATTGATTTTAGTGGATTGCCTTCATCAGAAGAAGGAAGAAATCACCTTCACAGGTGGACTGGATTAGCTTGAGCTTTTATCTCAAGTGAACCAGGATAAAATACTCGTGTGCTTTACTTCCTATTATTCAGCACTTAGTTTTTATCTTTGAGTTTTGAAAAAGCTTAAAAGTATACCCGAGATTCAAAAACTCTATTCAAACCCCCCCCTTTCTAGTGTTTTTCGCACCTTCAAGAACATGAGATCTGACCCTGTTGTTTGTTTATGTGTTATTCTGGGGGGGGGCCCAGATGATGAAGACCAAGAGTACAGTGGTCTCATGGACGATAGACTTACCTGACCAGCATAACGACAATGCTTGGCAGTCCGACTCTGCCAAGGCACGTCGCATCTACGTCGGCAGCGCTACGATCACGGGACGTGACCGGCATTGGAACGTCGTCGAGACTCAGAGCATGGAGTGGGGCAAGGTCAAGATGCCCTTCGTACCTTGTCGCTTCTTACATCCAGGAGACGAGAGTTCGTGCTCGAATTCGTACCTTGTCGCTTCTTCACGGGCGCTCGAGGCACCCGATTGGTGGGCACGCCTTGATGACTTTCCAGCTCCGCCTCTCGAGTCCCTTCCAGTTCCTGCAGAGCCTATGGAGGACTTTGTTGCTCCACGGTATGTTGCAGCAGTTGATGCACCTAGGGATGCCGAGACGGAGGGGCGTGGAGATGCACCGGAGGTCAGGGCTCCTGTGAGGAAACGCCAGAGACAGTGCGGTTGGCTCGACGAGTGACTGATATTGCCATGCTGGGGGTTGAGTGTTCGTGGTGTTGAATTATCTTTATCAGTTTTGTTTTCCGGTTTTTTCATGTATTGTTAATATAGGGCTTTAGCCCAAGGATTCACTTATGTATTTGATTATGGTTCCGTTTCTTTATGAGTTATTTTATTCAGAAAAACATGTCTTATTTATTCAGCAGATTTTTATCGTAAAGTTTTCAAGAGCTTCGTAATAATTGAACTTTTGTCATTAAGTCAAGATTAATAATTGAACGACAAAAATTCTTTCCGAAAATGGTGATGTTTGGTTTACTGTGTGACACTCGAGAAATCGGGGCGTTACAGATTCGACTTTTAGGAGGTTCCCGCGATTGCCGGAAGCTATGACATGCTGTTGCTCAAAAACATCAAATTCCCGACACAGTCTGGAACGAAAGGATCACAAAACTGGCTACAATTCGCAAATTTCAGTCTGATTGAGGCCACACGGAGCTAACTTAACGAGCTATATCTTTGAAAAAGAACTTAAATGGAGATTCGACTTTTAGGAGGGTCCCGCGATTGCCGGAAGCTGTGACATGGTGCTGCTAAAAAATATCAAATTCTCAACACAGTCTGGAAGGAAAGGATCACATCCCTTGCAACAAGTCG
Organism: Lotus japonicus; assembly: GCF_012489685.1. Lineage (NCBI taxonomy): Eukaryota > Viridiplantae > Streptophyta > Magnoliopsida > Fabales > Fabaceae > Lotus > Lotus japonicus. The sequence goes on along the minus strand of NC_080042.1, from coordinate 83,887,772 downwards.
CAAAATTTCAGTCTGATTGAGGCCACACATAGCTAACTTAACGAGCTACAAATTTGAAAAGGAACTTTTATGGAGATTCGACTTTTAAGAGGGTCCCGCGATTGCCGGAAGCTGTGACATGCTGCTGCTCAAAAACATCAAATTCACGACACAGTCTGGAACGAAAGGATCACAACCCTGGCTACAATTCGCAAATTTCAATCTGATTGAGGCCACACGGAGCTAACTTAACGAGCTATATATTTGAAAAAGAACTTAAATGGAGATTCGACTTTTAGGAGGGTCCCGCGATTGCCGGAAGCTGTGACATGCTGCTGCTCCAAAACCTCAAATTCTCGACACAGTCTGGAACGAAAGGATCACAGCCCTGGCTACAATTCGCCAAATTTCAGTCTGATTGAGGCCACATAGAGCTAACTTAACGAGCTATATCTTTGAAAAAGAACCTAAATGGAGATTCGACTTTTAGGAGGGTCCCACGATTGCCGGAAGCTGTGACACGCTGCTGCTCAAAAACCTCAAATTCTCGACACAGTCTGGAACGAAAGGATCACAGTCCGGGCTACAATTCGCCAAATTTTAGTCTGATTGAGGCCACACGGAGCTACCTTAACGAGCTACAACTTTGAAAAAGAACCTAAATGGAGATTCGACTTTTAAGAGGATCCCGCGATTGCCGGAAGCTGTGACATGCTGCTGCTCAAAAACATAAAATTCTCAACACGGTCTGGAATGAAAGGAACACAAAACTGGCAACAATTCGCAAATTTCAGTCTGATTGAGGCCACACGGAGCTAGCTTAACGAGCTATATCTTTGAAAAAGAACTTAAATGGAGATTCGACTTCTAGGAGGGTCCCGCGATTGCCGGAAGCTGTGACATGGTGCTGCTAAAAAATATCAAATTCTCAACACAGTCTGGAAGGAAAGGATCACATCCCTTGCAACAAGTCGCAAAATTTTAGTCTGATTGAGGCCACACATAGCTAACTTAACGAGCTACAAATTTGAAAAGGAACTATTACGGAGATTCGACTTTTAAGAGGGTCCCGCGATTGCCAGAAGCTGTGACATGCTGCTGCTCAAAAACATCAAATTCTTCACACAGTCTGGAACGAAAGGATCACAACCCTGGCTACAATTCGCAAATTTCAGTCTGATTGAGGCCACACGGAGCTAACTTAACGAGCTATATATTTGAAAAAGAACTTAAATGGAGATTCGACTTTTAGGAGGGTCCCGCGATTGCTGGAAGCTATGACATGCTGCTGCTCAAAAACCTCAAATTCTCGACACAGTCTGGAACGAAAGGATCACAGTCCTGGCTACAATTCGCCAAATTTTAGTCTGATTGAGGCCACACAGAGCTAACTTAACGAGCTACAACTTTGAAAAAGAACCTAAATGGAGATTCGACTTTTAAGAGGGTCCCGCGATTGCCGGAAGCTGTGACATGCTGCTGCTTAAAAACATAAAATTCTCAACACGGTCTGGAATGAAAGGAACACAGCCCTGGCTACTAGTTCTGAAATTTCAGTCTGTTTGAGGCCACACTGAGCTAACTTAATGAGCTACAACTTTGAAAAAGAACCTAAACGGAGATTCGACTTTTAAGAGGGTCCCGCGATTGCCGGAAGCTGTGACACGCTGCTGCTCAAAAACATCGAATTCTCGACATAGTCTGGAACGAAAGGATCACAGCCCTGGCTACAAGTCGCGAAATTTTAGTCTGATTGAGGCCGCACGGAGCAAACTTAACGAGCTACAACTTTGAAAAAGAACCTCAATGGAGATTCGACTTTTAGGAGGGTCCCGCGATTGCCGGAAGCTATGACATGCTGTTGCTCAAAAACATCAAATTCCCGACACAGTCTGGAACGAAAGGATCACAAAACTGGCTACAAGTCGCAAATTTCAGTCTGGTTGAGGCCACACGGAGCTTAGTTAACGAGCTATATCTTTGAAAAAGAACTTAAATGGAGATTCGACTTTTAGGAGGGTCCCGCGATTGCCGGAAGCTGTGAAATGGTGCTGCTAAAAAATATCAAATTCTCAACACAGTCTGGAAGGAAAGGATCACATCCCTTGCAACAAGTGCAAAATTTCAGTCTGATTGAGGCCACACATAGCTAACTTAACGAGCTACAAATTTGAAACGGAACTTTTATGGAGATTCGGCTTTTAAGAGGGTCCCACGATTGCCGGAAGCTGTGACATGCTGCTGCTCAAAAACATCAAATTCTCGACACAGTCTGGAACGAAAGGATCACAACCCTGGCTACAATTCGCAAATTTCAGTCTGATTGAGGCCACACGGAGCTAACTTAACGAGCTATATATTTGAAAAAGAACCTAAATGGAGATTCGACTTTTAAGAGGGTCTCGCGATTGCCGGAAGCTGTGACACGCTGCTGCTCAAAAACATCGAATTCTCGACATAGTCTGGAACGAAAGGATTACAGCCCTGGCTACAAGTCGCGAAATTTTAGTCTGATTGAGGCCGCACGGAGCAAACTTAACGAGCTACAACTTTGAAAAAGAACCTCAATGGAGATTCTGTAAGACCCTAACCCTGCTTATGTATTGCTTAAGTGATTTATTGAATAAAAGTGAAATTTCTAGTGAAGTTTGATTGATTTGCTAAACTTTCCGTGACCTTGTGTGAATTTTTGGGAGGTCTTAAAGACCTAATCTTGAAAAGCTTCCTTCATTAGAGTTGTAGCTCTCTGAGTTAGCTAAATTATCTCGTTGGTTTCAGGTCATTCCGACCTCTGTACCCCGAGATAGCCTTGTTTTAGTGACAGAAGGTCAGGCTGTTCTGTACAAGCAATTTTGCTAGAAGAAATCCTCTTAATTCCGAATTTACTTCTTTAAAATCAAGGGAAGGAGTTTGCCTTGATTCATTTTATCCTCTTATTCAGTAGTTAGGAGGGTAATTAGTTGGACTTGGGCCAAGCTATGAAAGGAGAAGAAAAACAAAGAAAGCCTAGCCCATAAGGCATGCTACTCGAATTCCATGAGGAAGGAAGGAGGGAAGACTTGGTTGACTATTTAGCAAGAGTTTAGAGAAGATAATTAGGGTTTAAGGCTCATGAACAAAAGCTGGTCAGTTTTGAGACAAGGATTAATAGGAAATTAAGTGCCATTAATGCCTTGTTCCCATTCAAAAATGTGTGAATTATGCATGCCCTTGATGGTGCATGTCTTGGCCGTGTATAGAGGGGCAAAGGGGGAACTTTGCTTCAGTTTTTGGGAGAAATATAAGGCTGAAAGGAAACCTAATCAACCACTCTTGTTTTGCCCACACAATTCAGAAGTGAAAAAGAAAGAAAAGAAGAGAGCAAGGGAGAGGGAGAGTGGCGGCTAGAGAGGAAGAAAGGAGAAGAGCAAGAGTGAAAGCAAGTGTGATCAAGAGGGAGAGGAGGAGACCAGATCAAGGTTGAAGGTGCAGCAAAGAGTAGCCCTTTTCATTCATCTTTTTCAAGAACCAAACCTTCATCTTTCTCAAACCCAACACCAAAGGTAAGGGGTGGATCTAGTGGGTAGAGTCTAGGTTTTATGTGATGATGGATTCCTTAGTTAGCATGACTATAATCTGATCTTATTTGGGGGTATGATGCACGTTTGGATGAGGGTAGAATGTATGTTTAAGGGTTTGAAATTTGCAGCCAAAAATGTGATACAAGTTGATACCATACTACTTGCCATAGTTGCCAATTTGGACTAGTTTTGCCATGTTGATGTTTGGAACGAATTCTGTACTGAATTTGCATGCTTAGGGCTGAGAATGATGATCCTTTGGTTGATGCTTTGCTTCTGTTCAATGGCCTAGAGGATGGCCAAATGTTTTTCAAAAAAAAGGGGAAAGACCCCTAGAGCAAATGGTGTTCTCGCCTAGGCCAAAACCTTGGGTTTTGGTGGATTTTTCTTGAGCTTTTCAATGTATTGATTATTGCTGATTATTTCTGGAATTTATACCACATTTGTAAAGCTTGTGTGATGCCTTGATCAGTAGGTTGATGTTTGCCAAATGACCCTAGGTTTCATGTATGAAAATCATGATTTTATGCTAAAATTGCCTAGATTATCACATGATTTTAAGAAGCAATTTGCAACATGATCTTTGCTGGATTTTTGGAGAGTATATGTTTATGTTTGTTGGCTGGACATTGACTTGTGAAGTTGAGATGGAAGGAAGGAAGTGTTTTAGAGAACCTTGGACCCTTGGGGGTTCGGCTAAGCCATTTTTGGGGTTGTTGGCACGTTTTTCATCTTTCCGACTCGTGCACAAGTTTATGTGATAGCTTGATTGGTGGAGTTGCCATGATCTAAGTATTGATATGCATGAGAACATGTTAAGTGCCTTGGAATGACTTATATGTTGCCTATCTTGATTACTACCAAAAGGTCGCTCACCTAGCTGTAATTCCTTTTGGTGCTGTGCTTATTTACTGTCATTTAAGTTATATAAGTTTTGTGAAAATGTTAAGACTCTAGGTTGACTCAATAGAGCCTTTATCAAAGAGAAATGAGAACTTAATCGCTTGCAAGTAAAATGTGAATAATTGGACATAGGTCTGGTGAAGACTATGGACCATGAGAACGATGGTACTGTTAGAGACAAACGGTTACTTGCACGCGAGGGTGTTTTGTGGGTTGTACGGTGAGTCCCCACGTGATTGGCTGACTGCAGTCGCCTTGTGATTCTGTGGACGGACGGTGAGTCTGGCGGACGGTGAGTCCCCCCACATGATTGAGGGTTGTACGGTGAGTCCCCTCCGAGATTTGTTCATCTGCGGATGATCGTGATTATGGCCATTGGTGTTGAGGTGGTTGTGTGAATGGGGAGGTCGTTAGCCTAACTGAACTTAGGTGACTGACTGAGATATAATATAAAGTTTATGATTTTTGTACCTCGTTATTTATGAGTATTACTTGGATACGTGAATGTTATTTGAGAACATGAGATCTGACCCTGTTGTTTGTTTATGTGTTATTCTGGGGGGGGGCCCAGATGATGAAGACCAAGAGTACAGTGGTCTCATGGACGATAGACTTACCTGACCAGCATAACGACAATGCTTGGCAGTCCGACTCTGCCAAGGCACGTCGCATCTACGTCGGCAGCGCTACGATCACGGGACGTGACCGGCATGGGAACGTCGTCGAGACTCAGAGCATGGAGTGGGGCTATGTCAAGATGCCCTTCGTACCTTGTCGCTTCTTACATCCAGGAGACGAGAGTTCGTGCTCGAACTCTCCACAGAGGATTGCTGGAGGGGAGGTTTCTTCACGGGCACTCGAGGCACCCGATTGGTGGGCACGACTTGATGACTTTCCAGCTTCGCCTCTCGAGTCCCTTCCAGTTCCTACAGAGCCTATGGAGGACTTTGTTGCTCCACGGTATGTTGCAGCAGTTGATGCACCTAGGGATGCCGAGACGGAGGGGCGTGGAGATGCACCGGAGGTCAGGGCTCCTGTGAGGAAACGCCAGAGACAGCGCGGTTGGCTCGACGAGTGACTGATATTGCCATGCTGGGGGTTGAGTGTTCGTGGTGTTGAATTATCTTTATCAGTTTTGTTTTCCGGATTTTTGATGTATTGTTGATATAGGGCTTTAGCCCAAGGATTCACTTATGTATTTGATTATGGTTCCGTTTCTTTATGAGTTATTTTATTCAGAAAAACATGTCTTATTTATTCCGCAGATTTTTATCGTAAAGTTTTCAAGAGCTTCGTAATAATTGAACTTTTGTCATTAAGTCAAGATTAATAATTGAACGACAAAAATTCTTTCCGAAAATGGTGATGTTTGGTTTACTGTGTGACACTCGAGAAATCGGGGCGTTACAGATTCGACTTTTAGGAGGTTCCCGCGATTGCCGGAAGCTATGACATGCTGTTGCTCAAAAACATCAAATTCCCGACACAGTCTGGAACGAAAGGATCACAAAACTGGCTACAATTCGCAAATTTCAGTCTGATTGAGGCCACACAGAGCTAACTTAACGAGCTATATCTTTGAAAAAGAACTTAAATGGAGATTCGATATTTAGGAGGGTCCCGCGACTGCCGGAAGCTGTGACATGGTGCTGCAAAAAAATATCAAATTCTCAACACAGTCTGGAAGGAAAGGATCACATCCCTTGCAACAAGTGGCAAAATTTCAGTCTGATTGAGGCCACACATAGCTAACTTAGCGAGCTACAAATTTGAAACGGAACTTTTATGGAGATTCGACTTTTAACAGGGTCCCGCGATTGCCCGAAGCTGTGACATGCTGCTGCTCAAAAACATCAAATTCACGACACAGTCTAGAACGAAAGGATCACAACCCTGGCTACAATTCGCAAATTTCAGTCTGATTGAGGCCACACGGAGCTAACTTAATGAGCTATATATTTGAAAAAGAACTTAAATGGAGATTCGACTTTTAAGAGGGTCCCGCGATTGCCGGAAGCTGTGACATGGTGCTGCTAAAATATATCAAATTCTCAACACAGTCTGGAAGGAAAGGATCACATCCCTTGCTACAAGTCGCAAAATTTCAGTCTGATTGAGGCAACACATAGCTAACTTAACGAGCTCAAATTTGAAAAGGAACTTTTAAGGAGATTCGACTTTTAAGAGGGTCCCGCGATTGCCGGAAGCTGTGACATGCTGCTGCTCAAAACATCAAATTCTCGACAGAGTCTGGAACGAAAGGATCACAACCCTGGCTACAATTCGCCAAATTTCAGTCTGATTGAGGCCACACAGAGCTAACTTAACGAGCTATATCTTTGAAAAAGAACCTAAATGGAGATTCGACTTTTAGGAGGGTACCGCGATTGCCGGAAGCTGTGACATGCTGCTGCTCAAAAACCTCAAATTCTCGACACAGTCTGGAACGAAAGGATCACAGCCCTGGCTACAATTCGCCAAATTTCAGTCTGATTGAGGCCACACGGAGCTAACTTAACGAGCTACAACTTTGAAAAAGAACCTAAATGGAGATTCGAATTTTAAGAGGGTCCCGCGATTGCCGGAAGCTGTGACATGCTGCTGCTCAAAAACATAAAATTCTCAACACGGTCTGGAATGAAAGGAACACAGTCCTGGCTACTAGTTCTGAAATTTCAGTCTGTTTGAGGCCACACTGAGCTAACTTAATGAGCTACAACTTTGAAAAAGAACCTAAATGGAGATTCGACTTTTAAGAGGGTCCCGCGATTGCCGGAAGCTGTGACACGCTGCTGCTCAAAAACATCGAATTCTCGACATAGTCTGGAACGAAAGGATCATAGCCCTGGCTACAAGTCGCGAAATTTTAGTCTGATTGAGGCCGCACGGAGCAAACTTAACGAGCTACAACTTTGAAAAAGAACCTCAATGGAGATTCGACTTTTAGGAGGGTCCCGCGATTGCCGGAAGCTATGACATGCTGTTTCTCAAAAACATCAAATTCCCGACACAGTCTGGAACGAAAGGATCACAACCCTGGCTACAATTCGCAAATTTCAGTCTGATTGAGGCCACACGGAGCTAACTTAACGAGCTATATATTTGAAAAAGAACTTAAATGGAGATTCGACTTTTAGGAGGGTCCCGCAATTGCCGGAAGCTATGACATGGTGCTGCTAAAAAATATCAAATTCTTAACACAGTCTGGAAGGAGAGGATCACATCCCTTGCTACAAGTCGCAAAATTTCTGTCTGATGGAGGCCACACATAGCTAACTTAACGAGCTCAAATTTGAAAAGGAACTTTTATGGAGATTCGTCTTTTAAGAGTGTCCCGCGATTGCCGGAAGCTGTGACATGCTGCTGCTCAAAAACATCAAATTCCCGACACAGTCTGGAACGAAAGGATCACAACCCTGGCTACAATTCGCAAATTTCAGTCTGATTGAGGCCACACGGAGCTAACTTAACGAGCTATATATTTGAAAAAGAACTTAAATGGAGATTCGACTTTTAGGAGGGTCCCGCGATTGCCGGAAGCTATGACATGGTGCTGCTAAAAAATATCAAATTCTTAACACAGTCTGGAAGGAGAGGATCACATCCCTTGCTACAAGTCGCAAAATTTCAGTCTGATGGAGGCCACACATAGCTAACTTAACGAGCTCAAATTTGAAAAGGAACTTTTATGGAGATTCGTCTTTTAAGAGTGTCCCGCGATTGCCGGAAGCTGTGACATGCTGCTGCTCAAAACATCAAATTCTCGACACAGTTTGGAACGAAAGAATCACAACCCTGGCTACAATTCGCCAAATTTCAGTCTGATTGAGGCCACACAGAGCTAACTTAACGAGCTATATCTTTGAAAAAGAACCTAAATGGAGATTCGACTTTTAGGAGGGTCCCGCGATTGCCGGAAGCTGTGACATGCTGCTGCTCAAAAACCTCAAATTCTCGACACAGTCTGAAACGAAAGGATCACAGCCCTGGCTACAATTCGCCAAATTTCAGTCTGATTGAGGCCACACGGAGCTAACTTAACGAGCTAAAACTTTTAAAAAGAACCTAAATGGAGATTCGACTTTTAGGAGGGTCCCGCGATTGCCGGAAGCTGTGACATGATGCTGCTCAAAAACCTCAAATTCTCGACACAGTCTGGAACGAAAGGATAACAGCCCTGGCTACAATTCGCCAAATTTCAGTCTGATTGAGGCCACACGAAGCTAACTTAACGAGCTACAACTTTGAAAAAGAACCTAAATGGAGATTCGACTTTTAGGAAGGTCCCGCGATTGCCGGAAGCTGTGACATGCTGCTGCTCAAAAACATCAAATTCTCGACACAGTCTGGAACGAAAGGAACACTGCCCTGGCTACAATTCGCCAAATTTTAGTCTGATTGAGGCCACCCGGAGCTAACTTAACGAGCTACAACTTTGAAAAAGAACCTAAATGCAGATTCGACTTTTAAGAGGGTCCCGCGATTGCCGGAAGCTGTGACATGCTGCTGCTCAAAAACATAAAATTCTCAACACGGTCTAGAATGAAAGGAACACAGCCCTGGCAACTAGTTCTGAAATTTCAGTCTGATTGAGGCCACACTGAGCTAACTTAATGAGCTACAACTTTGAAAAAGAACCTAAATGGAGATTCGACTTTTAAGAGGGTCCCGCGATTGCCGGAAGCTGTGACACGCTGCTGCTCAAAAACATCGAATTCTCGACATAGTCTGGAACGAAAGGATCACAGCCCTGGCTACAAGTCGCGAAATTTTAGTCTGATTAAGGCCGCACGGAGCAAACTTAACGAGCTACAACTTTGAAAAAGAACCTCAATGGAGATTCGAATTTTAGGAGGGTCCCGCGATTGCCGGAAGCTATGACATGCTGTTGCTCAAAAACATCAAATTCCCGACACAGTCTGGAACGAAAGGATCACAAAACTGGCTACAATTCACAAATTTCAGTCTGATTGAGGCCACACGGAGCTAACTTAACGAGTTATATCTTTGAAAAAGAACTTAAATGGAGATTCGACTTTTAGAAGGGTCCCGCGATTGCCGGAAGCTGTGACATGGTGCTGCTAAAAAATATCAAATTCTCAACACAGTCTGGAAGGAAAGGATCACATCCCTTGCTACAAGTTGCAAAATTTCAGTCTAATTGAGGCCACACATAGCTAACTTAACGAGCTCAAATTTGAAAAGGAACTTTTATGGAGATTCGACTTTTAAGAGGGTCCCGCGATTGCCGGAAGCTGTGACATGCTGCTGCTCAAAACATCAAATTCTCGACACAGTCTGGAACGAAAGGATCACAACCCTGGCTACAATTCGCCAAATTTCAGTCTGATTGAGGCCACGCAGAGCTAACTTAACGAGCTATATCTTTGAAAAAGAACCTAAATGGAGATTCGACTTTTAGGAGGGTCCCGCGATTGCCGGAAGCTGTGACATGTTGCTGCTCAAAAACCTCAAATTCTCGACACAGTCTGGAACGAAAGGATCACAGCCCTGGCTACAATTCGCCAAATTTCAGTCTGATTGAGGCCACACGGAGCTAACTTAACGAGCTACAACTTTGAAAAAGAACCTAAATGGAGATTCGACTTTTAGGAGGGTCCCGCGATTGCCGGAAGCTGTGACATGCTGCTGCTCAAAAACCTCAAATTCTCGACACAGTCTGGAACGAAAGGATCACAGCCCTGGCTACAATTCGCCAAATTTCAGTCTGATTGAGGCCACACAGAGCTAACTTAACGAGCTATATCTTTGAAAAAGAACCTAAATGGAGATTTGACTTTTAGGAGGGTCCCGCGATTGCCGGAAGCTGTGACATGCTGCTGCTCAAAACCCTCAAATTCTCGACACAGTCTGGAACGAAAGGATCACAGCCCTGGCTTCAATTCGCCAAATTTCAGTCTGATTGAGGCCACACAGAGCAACTTAACGAGCTACAACTTTGAAAAAGAACCTAAATGGAGATTTGACTTTTAGGAGGGTCCCGCGATTGCCGGAAGCTGTGACATGCTGCTGCTCAAAAACCTCAAATTCTCGACACAGTCTGGAACGAAAGGATCACAGCCCTGGCTTCAATTCGCCAAATTTCAGTCTGATTAAGGCCACACAGAGCTAACTTAACGAGCTATATCTTTGAAAAAGAACCTAAATGGAGATTCGACTTTTAGGAGGGTCCCGCGATTGCCGGAAGCTGTGACATGCTGCTGCTCAAAAACCTCAAATTCTCGACACAGTCTGGAACGAAAGGATCACAGCCCTGGCTACAATTCGCGAAATTTCAGTCTGATTGAGACCACACAGAGCTAACTTAACGAGCTATATCTTTGAAAAAGAACCTAAATGGAGATTCGACTTTTAGGAGGGTCCCGCGATTGCCGGAAGCTGTGACATGCTGCTGCTCAAAAACCTCAAATTCTCGACACAGTCTGGAACGAAAGGATCACAGTCATGGCTACAATTCGCCAAATTTCAGTCTGATTGAGGCCACACGGAGCTAACTTAATGAGCTACAACTTTGAAAGAGAACCTAAATGGAGATTCAACTTTTAGGAGGGTCCCGCGATTGCCGAAAGCTGTGACATGCTGCTGCTCAAAAACATCAAATTCTCGACACAGTCTGGAACGAAAGGATCACAGCCATGGCTACAATTCGCCAAATTTCAGTCTGATTGAGGCCACACGGAGCTAACTTAATGAGCTACAACTTTGAAAGAGAACCTAAATGGAGATTCAACTTTTAGGAGGGTCCCGCGATTGCCAAAAGCTGTGACATGCTGCTGCTCAAAAACATCAAATTCTCGACACAGTCTGGATCGAAAGGAACACTGCCCTGGCTACAATTCGCCAAATTTTAGTCTGATTGAGGCCGCACGGAGCTAACTTAACAAGCTTCAACTTTGAAAAAGAACCTCAATGGAGATTCGACTTTTAGGAGGGTCCCGCGATTGCCGGAAGCTGTGACATGTTGTTGCTCAAAAACATCAAATTCCCGACACAGTCTGGAACGAAAGGATCATAAAACTTGCTACAATTCGCAAATTCCAGTCTGATTGAGGCCACACGGAGCTAACTTAACGAGCTTTATCTTTGAAAAAGAACCTAAATGGAGATTCGACTTTTACGAGGGTCCCGCGATTGCCGGAAGCTGTGACATGTTGCTGCTCAAAAACCTCAAATTCTCGACACAGTCTGGAACGAAAGGATCACTGCCCTGGCTACAATTCGCCAAATTTCAGTCTGATTGAGGCCACACGGAGCTAACTTAACGAGCTACAACTTTGAAAAAGAACCTAAATGGAGATTCGACTTTTAGGAGGGTCCCGCGATTGCCGGAAGCTGTGACATGCTGCTGCTCAAAAACCTCAAATTCTCGACACAGTCTGGAACGAAAGGATCACAGCCCTGGCTACAATTCGCCAAATTTCAGTCTGATTGAGGCCACACAGAGCTAACTTAACGAGCTATATCTTTGAAAAAGAACCTAAATGGAGATTTGACTTTTAGGAGGGTCCCGCGATTGCCGGAAGCTGTGACATGCTTCTGCTCAAAAACCTCAAATTCTCGACACAGTCTGGAACGAAAGGATCACAGCCCTGGCTACAATTCGCGAAATTTCAGTCTGATTGAGACCACACAGAGCTAACTTAACGAGCTATATCTTTGAAAAAGAACCTAAATGGAGATTCGACTTTTAGGAGGGTCCCGCGATTGCCGGAAGCTGTGACATGCTGCTGCTCAAAAACCTCAAATTCTCGACACAGTCTGGAACGAAAGGATCACAGCTCTGGCTACAATTCGCCAAATTTCAGTCTGATTGAGGCCACACGGAGCTAACTTAATGAGCTACAACTTTGAAAGAGAACCTAAATGGAGATTCAACTTTTAGGAGGGTCCCGCGATTGCCGAAAGCTGTGACATGCTGCTGCTCAAAAACATCAAATTCTCGACACAGTATGGATCGAAAGGAACACTGCCCTGGCTACAATTCGCCAAATTTTAGTCTGATTGAGGCCGCACGGAGCTAACTTAACGAGCTTCAACTTTGAAAAAGAACCTCAATGGAGATTCGACTTTTAGGAGGGTCCCGCGATTGCCGGAAGCTGTGACATGTTGTTGCTCAAAAACATCAAATTCCCGACACAGTCTGGAACGAAAGGATCATAAAACTTGCTACAATTTGCAAATTCCAGTCTGATTGAGGCCACACGGAGCTAACTTAACGAGCTATATCTTTGAAAAAGAACTTTAATGGAGATTCGACTTTTAGGAGGGTCCCGCGATTGCCGGAAGCTGTGACATGGTGCTGCTAAAAAATATCAAATTCTCAACACAGTCTGGAAGGAAAGTATCACATCCCTTGCTACAAGTCGCAAAATTTCAGTCTGATTGAGGCCACACATAGCTAACTTAACGAGCTACAAATTTGAAAAGGAACTTTTATGGAGATTCGACTTTTAAGAGGGTCCCGCGATTGCCGGAAGCTGTGACATGCTACTGCTCAAAACATCAAATTCTCGACACAGTCTGGAACGAAAGGATCACAACCCTGGCTACAATTCGCCAAATTTCAGTATGATTGAGGCCACACAGAGCTAACTTAACGAGCTATATCTTTGAAAAAGAACCTAAATGGAGATTCGACTTTTAGGAGGGTCCCGCGATTGCCGGAAGCTGTGACATACTGCTGCTCAAAAACCTCAAATTCTCGACACAGTCTGGAACGAAAGGATCACAGCCCTGGCTACAATTCGCCAAATTTCAGTCTGAATGAGGCCACACGGAGCTAACTTAATGAGCTACAACTTAGAAAGAGAACCTAAATGGAGATTCAACTTTTAGGAGGGTCCCGCGATTGCCGAAAGCTGTGACTTGCTGCTGCTCAAAAACATCAAATTCTCGACACAGTCTGGATCGAAAGGAACACTCCCCTGGCTACAATTCGCCAAATTTTAGTCTGATTGAGGCCGCACGGAGCTAACTTAACGAGCTTCAACTTTGAAAAAGAACCTCAATGGAGATTCGACTTTTAGGAGGGTCCCGCGATTGCCGGAAGCTGTGACATGTTGTTGCTCAAAAACATCAAATTCCCGACACAGTCTGGAACGAAAGGATCATAAAACTTGCTACAATTCGCAAATTCCAGTCTGATTGAGGCCACACGGAGCTAACTTAACGAGCTATATCTTTGAAAAAGAACTTAAATGGAGATTCGACTTTTAGGAGGGTCCCGCGATTGCCGGAAGCTGTGACATGGTGCTGCTAAAAAATATCAAATTCTCAACACAGCTGGAAGGAAAGGATCACATCCCTTGCTACAAGTCGCAAAATTTCAGTCTGATTGAGGCCACACATAGCTAACTTAACGAGCTACAAATTTGAAAAGGAACTTTTATGGAGATTCGACTTTTAAGAGGGTCCCGCGATTGCCGGAAGCTGTGACATGCTACTGCTCAAAACATCAAATTCTCGACACAGTCTGGAACGAAAGGATCACAACCCTGGCTACAATTCGCCAAATTTCAGTCTGATTGAGGCCACACAGAGCTAACTTAACGAGCTATATCTTTGAAAAAGAACCTAAATGGAGATTCGACTTTTAGGAGGGTCCCGCGATTGCCGGAAGCTGTGACATGCTGCTGCTCAAAAACCTCAAATTCTCGACACAGTCTGGAACGAAAGGATCACAGCCCTGGCTACAATTCGCCAAATTTCAGTCTGATTGAGGCCACACGGAGCTAACTTAACGAGCTACAACTTTGAAAAAGACCTAAATGGAGATTCAACTTTTAGGAGGGTCCCGCGATTGCCGGAAGCTGTGACATGCTGCTGCTCAAAAACATCAAATTCTCGACACAGTCTGGATCGAAAGGAACACTGCCCTGGCTACAATTCGCTAAATTTTAGTCTGATTGAGGCCGCACGGAGCTAACTTAACGAGCTACAACTTTGAAAAAGAACCTCAATGGAGATTCGACTTTTAGGAGGGTCCCGCAATTGCCGGAAGCTGTGACATGCTGTTGCTCAAAAACATCAAATTCCCGACACAGTCTGGAACGAAAGGATCATAAAACTGGCTACAATTCGCAAATTCCAGTCTGATTGAGGCCACACGGAGCTAACTGAATGAGCTATATCTTTGAAAAAGAACTTAAATGGAGATTCGACTTTTAGGAGGGTCCCGCGATTGCCGGAAGCTGTGACATGGTGCTGCTAAAAAATATCAAATTCTCAACACAGCTGGAAGGAAAGGATCACATCCCTTGCTACAAGTCGCAAAATTTCAGTCTGATTGAGGCCACACATAGCTAACTTAACGAGCTACAAATTTGAAAAGGAACTTTTATGGAGATTCGACTTTTAAGAGGGTCCCGCGATTGCCGGAAGCTGTGACATGCTACTGCTCAAAACATCAAATTCTCGACACAGTCTGGAACGAAAGGATCACAACCCTGGCTACAATTCGCCAAATTTCAGTCTGATTGAGGCCACACAGAGCTAACTTAACGAGCTATATCTTTGAAAAAGAACCTAAATGGAGATTCGACTTTTAGGAGGGTCCCGCGATTGCCGGAAGCTGTGACATGCTGCTGCTCAAAAACCTCAAATTCTCGACACAGTCTGGAACGAAAGGATCACAGCCCTGGCTACAATTCGCCAAATTTCAGTCTGATTGAGGCCACACGGAGCTAACTTAACGAGCTACAACTTTGAAAAAGACCTAAATGGAGATTCAACTTTTAGGAGGGTCCCGCGATTGCCGGAAGCTGTGACATGCTGCTGCTCAAAAACATCAAATTCTCGACACAGTCTGGATCGAAAGGAACACTGCCCTGGCTACAATTCGCCAAATTTTAGTCTGATTGAGGCCGCACGGAGCTAACTTAACGAGCTACAACTTTGAAAAAGAACCTCAATGGAGATTCGACTTTTAGGAGGGTCCCGCAATTGCCGGAAGCTGTGACATGCTGTTGCTCAAAAACATCAAATTCCCGACACAGTCTGGAACGAAAGGATCATAAAACTGGCTACAATTCGCAAATTCCAGTCTGATTGAGGCCACACGGAGCTAACTTAATGAGCTATATCTTTGAAAAAGAACTTAAATGGAGATTCGACTTTTAGGAGGGTCCCGCGATTGCCGGAAGCTGTGACATGGTGCTGCTAAAAAATATCAAATTCTCAACACAGCTGGAAGGAAAGGATCACATCCCTTGCTAAAGTCGCAAAACTTCAGTCTGATTGAGGCCACACATAGCTAACTTAACGAGCTCAAATTTGAAAAGGAACTTTTATGGAGATTCGACTTTTAAGAGGGTCCCGCGATTGCCGGAAGCTGTGACATGCTGCTGCTCAAAACATCAAATTCTCGACACAGTCTGGAACGAAAGGATCACAACCCTGGCTACAATTCGCCAAATTTCAGTCTGATTGAGGCCACGCAGAGCTAACTTAACGAGCTATATCTTTGAAAAAGAACCTAAATGGAGATTCGACTTTTAGGAGGGTCCCGCGATTGCCGGAAGCTGTGACATGCTGCTGCTCAAAAACCTCAAATTCTCGACACAGTCTGGAACGAAAGGATCACAGCCCTGGCTACAATTCGCCAAATTTCAGTCTGATTGAGGCCACACGGAGCTAACTTAACGAGCTACAACTTTGAAAAAGACCTAAATGGAGATTCGACTTTTAGGAGGGTCCCGCGATTGCCGGAAGCTGTGACATGCTGCTGCTCAAAAACATCAAATTCTCGACACAGTCTGGATCGAAAGGAACACTGCCCTGGCTACAATTCGCCAAATTTTAGTCTGATTGAGGCCGCACGGAGCTAACTTAACGAGCTACAACTTTGAAAAAGAACCTCAATGGAGATTCGACTTTTAGGAGGGTCCCGCAATTGCCGGAAGCTGTGACATGCTGTTGCTCAAAAACATCAAATTCCCGACACAGTCTGGAACGAAAGGATCATAAAACTGGCTACAATTCGCAAATTCCAGTCTGATTGAGGCCACACGGAGCTAACTTAATGAGCTATATCTTTGAAAAAGAACTTAAATGGAGATTCGACTTTTAGGAGGGTCCCGCGATTGCCGGAAGCTGTGACATGGTGCTGCTAAAAAATATCAAATTCTCAACACAGTCTGGAAGGAAAGGATCACATCCCTTGCTAAAGTCGCAAAACTTCAGTCTGATTGAGGCCACACATAGCTAACTTAACGATCTCAAATTTGAAAAGGAACTTTTATGGAGATTCGACTTTTAAGAGGGTCCCGCGATTGCCGGAAGCTGTGACATGCTGCTGCTCAAAACATCAAATTCTCGACACAGTCTGGAACGAAAGGATCACAACCCTGGCTACAATTCGCCAAATTTCAGTCTGATTGAGGCCACGCAGAGCTAACTTAACGTGCTATATCTTTGAAAAAGAACCTAAATGGAGATTCGACTTTTAGGAGGGTCCCGCGATTGCCGGAAGCTGTGACATGCTGCTGCTCAAAAACCTCAAATTCTCGACACAGTCTGGAACGAAAGGATCACAGCCCTGGCTACAATTCGCCAAATTTCAGTCTGATTGAGGCCACACGGAGCTAACTTAACGAGTTAAACTTTGAAAAAGAACCTAAATGGAGATTCGACTTTTAGGAGGGTCCCGCGATTGCCGGAGGCTGTGACATGCTGCGCTCAAAAACCTCAAATTCTCGACACAGTCTGGAACGAAAGGATCACAGCCCTGGCTACAATTCGCCAAATTTCAGTCTGATTGAGGCCACACAGAGCTAACTTAACGAGCTATATCTTTGAAAAGAACATAAATGGAGATTTGACTTTTAGGCGGGTCCCGCGATTGCCGGAAGCTGTGACATGCTGCTGCTCAAAAACCTCAAATTCTCGACACAGTCTGGAACGAAAGGATCACAGCCATGGCTTCAATTCGCCAAATTTCAGTCTGATTGAGGCCACACAGAGCTAACTTAACGAGCTACAACTTTGAAAAAGAACCTAAATGGAGATTCAACTTTTAGGAGGGTCCCGCGATTGCCGGAAGCTGTGACATGCTGCTGCTCAAAAACATCAAATTCTCGACACAGTCTGGAACGAAAGGATCACAGCCCTGGCTACAATTCGCCAAATTTCAGTCTGATTGAGGCCACACAGAGCTAACTTAACGAGCTATATCTTTGAAAAAGCAGCTAAATGGAGATTCGACTTTTAGGAGGGTCTCGCGATTGCCGAAGCTGTGACATGCTGCTGCTCAAAAACCTCAAATTCTCGACACAGTCTGGAACGAAAGGATCACAGCCATGGCTACAATTCGCCAAATTTCAGTCTGATTGAGGCCACACGGAGCTAACTTAATGAGCTACAACTTTGAAAGAGAACCTAAATGGAGATTCGACTTTAAGAGGTCCCGCGATTGCCGGAAGCTGTGACATGTTGCTGCTCAAAAACATAAAATTCTCAACACGGTCTGCAATGAAAGGAACACAGCCCTGGCTACAAGTTCTGAAATTTCAGTCTGATTGAGGCCACACTGAGCTAACTTAATGAGCTACAACTTTGAAAAAGAACCTAAATGGAGATTCGACTTTTAAGAGGTCCCGCGATTGCCGGAAGCTGTGACACGCTGCTGCTCAAAAACATCGAATTCTCGACATAGTCTGGAACGAAAGGAACACTGCCCTGGCTACAATTCGCCAAATTTTAGTCTGATTGAGGCCACACGGAGTTAACTTAACGAGCTACAACTTTGAAAAAGAACCTAAATGGAGATTCGACTTTTAAGAGGGTCCCGCGATTGCCGGAAGCTGTGACATGTTGCTGCTCAAAAAACATAAAATTCTCAACACGGTCTGCAATGAAAGGAACACAGCCCTGGCTACAAGTTCTGAAATTTCAGTCTGATTGAGGCCACACTGAGCTAACTTAATGAGCTACAACTTTGAAAAAGAACCTAAATGGAGATTCGACTTTAAGTGGGACCCGCGATTGCCGGAAGCTGTGACACGCTGCTGCTCAAAACATCGAATTCTCGACATAGTCTGGAACGAAAGGATCACAGCCCAGGCTACAAGTCGCGAAATTTTAGTCTGATTGAGGCCACGCAGAGCTAACTTAACGAGCTATATCTTTGAAAAAGAACCTAAATGGAGATTCGACTTTTAGGAGGTCCCGCGATTGTCGTAAGCTGTGACATGCTGCTGCTCAAAAACCTCAAATCTCGACACAGTCTGGAACGAAAGGATCACAGCCCTGGCTACAATTCGCCAAATTTCAGTCTGATTGAGGCCACACGGAGCTAACTTAACGAGCTACAACTTTGAAAAGACCTAAATGGAGATTCGACTTTTAGGAGGTTCCCGCGATTGCCGGAAGCTGTGACATGCTGCTGCTCAAAAACATCAAATTCTCGACACAGTCTGGATCGAAAGGAACACTGCCCTGGCTACAAGTCGCCAAATTTTAGTCTGATTGAGGCCGCACGGAGCTAACTTAACGAGCTACAACTTTGAAAAAGAACCTCAATGGAGATTCGACTTTTAGGAGGGTCCCGCGATTGCCGGAAGCTGTGACATGCTGTTGCTCAAAAAACATCAAATTCCCGACACAGTCTGGAACGAAAGGATCATAAAACTGGCTACAATTCGCAAATCCAGTCTGATTGAGGCCATACGGAGCTAACTTAACGAGCTATATCTTTGAAAAAAGAACGTAAATGGAGATTCGACTTTTAGGAGGTCCTGCGATTGCCGGAAGCTGTGACATGGTGCTGCTAAAAATATCAAATTCTCAACACAGTCTGGAAGAAAGGAATCACATCCCTTGCTACAATCGCAAAACTTCAGTCTGATTGAGGCCACACATAGCTAACTTAACGAGCTCAAATTTGAAAAAGAACCTAAATGGAGATTCGACTTTTAGGAGGGTCCCGCGATTGCCGGAAGCTGTGACATGCTGTTGCTCAAAAACATCAAATTCCCGACACAGTCTGGAACGAAAGGATCACAACCCTGGCTACAATTCGCAAATTTCAGTCTGATTGAGGCCACACGGAGCTAACTTAACGAGCTACAACTTTGAAAAAGACCTAAATGGAGATTCGACTTTTAGGAGGGTCCCGCGATTGCCGGAAGCTGTGACATGCTGCTGCTCAAAAACATCAAATTCTCGACACAGTCTGGATCGAAAGGAACACTGCCCTGGCTACAATTCGCCAAATTTTAGTCTGATTGAGGCCGCACGGAGCTAACTTAACGAGCTACAACTTTGAAAAAGAACCTCAATGGAGATTCGACATTTAGGAGGGTCCCGCGATTGCCGGAAGCTGTGACATGCTGTTGCTCAAAAACATCAAATTCCCGACACAGTCTGGAACGAAAGGATCACAGCCTGGCTACAATTCGCCAAATTTCAGTCTGATTGAGGCCACACAGAGCTAACTTAACGAGCTATATTTGGAAAAAGAACCTAAATGGAGATTCGACTTTTAGGAGGGTCCCGCGATTACCGGAAGCTGTGACATGTTGCTGCTCAAAAACCTCAAATTCTCGACACAGTCTGGAACGAAAGGATCACAGCCATGGCTACAATTCGCCAAATTTCAGTCTGATTGAGGCCACACGGAGCTAACTTAATGAGCTACAACTTTGAAAGAGAACCTAAATGGAGATTCGACTTTTAGGAGGTTCCCGCGATTGCCGGAAGCTGTGACATGCTGCTGCTCAAAAACATCAAATTCTCGACACAGTCTGGATCGAAAGGAACACTGCCCTGGCTACAAGTCGCCAAATTTTAGTCTGATTGAGGCCGCACGGAGCTAACTTAACGAGCTACAACTTTGAAAAAGAACCTCAATGGAGATTCGACTTTTAGGAGGGTCCCGCGATTGCCGGAAGCTGTGACATGCTGTTGCTCAAAAACATCAAATTCCCGACACAGTCTGGAACGAAAGGATCATAAAACTGGCTACAATTCGCAAATTCCAGTCTGATTGAGGCCATACGGAGCTAACTTAACGAGCTATATCTTTGAAAAAGAACGTAAATGGAGATTCGACTTTTAGGAGGGTCCTGCGATTGCCGGAAGCTGTGACATGGTGCTGCTAAAAATATCAAATTCTCAACACAGTCTGGAAGGAAAGGATCACATCCCTTGCTACAAGTCGCAAAACTTCAGTCTGATTGAGGCCACACATAGCTAACTTAACGAGCTCAAATTTGAAAAAGAACCTAAATGGAGATTCGACTTTTAGGAGGGTCCCGCGATTGCCGGAAGCTGTGACATGCTGTTGCTCAAAAACATCAAATTCCCGACACAGTCTGGAACGAAAGGATCACAACCCTGGCTACAATTCGCAAATTTCAGTCTGATTGAGGCCACACGGAGCTAACTTAACGAGCTACAACTTTGAAAAAGACCTAAATGGAGATTCGACTTTTAGGAGGGTCCCGCGATTGCCGGAAGCTGTGACATGCTGCTGCTCAAAAACATCAAATTCTCGACACAGTCTGGATCGAAGGAACACTGCCCTGGCTACAATTCGCCAAATTTTAGTCTGATTGAGGCCGCACGGAGCTAACTTAACGAGCTACAACTTTGAAAAAGAACCTCAATGGAGATTCGACATTTAGGAGGGTCCCGCGATTGCCGGAAGCTGTGACATGCTGTTGCTCAAAAACATCAAATTCCCGACACAGTCTGGAACGAAAGGATCACAGCCCTGGCTACAATTCGCCAAATTTCAGTCTGATTGAGGCCACACAGAGCTAACTTAACGAGCTATATCTTGGAAAAAGAACCTAAATGGAGATTCGACTTTTAGGAGGGTCCCGCGATTACCGGAAGCTGTGACATGTTGCTGCTCAAAACCTCAAATTCTCGACACAGTCTGGAACGAAAGGATCACAGCCATGGCTACAATTCGCCAAATTTCAGTCTGATTGAGGCCACACGGAGCTAACTTAATGAGCTACAACTTTGAAAGAGAACCTAAATGGAGATTCGACTTTTAGGAGGGTCCCGCGATTGCCGGAAGCTATGACATGCTGCTGCTAAAAAACATCAAATTCTCGACAC
This sequence comes from Lotus japonicus, assembly GCF_012489685.1. Lineage (NCBI taxonomy): Eukaryota > Viridiplantae > Streptophyta > Magnoliopsida > Fabales > Fabaceae > Lotus > Lotus japonicus. The sequence continues at coordinate 83,866,242 of NC_080042.1, read as the reverse complement.
AGTCTGGAACGAAAGGAACACTGCCCTGGCTACAATTCGCCAAATTTTAGTCTGATTGAGGCCACACGGAGCTAACTTAACGAGCTACAACTTTGAAAAAGAACCTAAATGGAGATTCGACTTTTAAGAGGGTCCCGCGATTGCGGAAGCTGTGACATGTTGCTG
>NC_080042.1:83823169-83865977 GCF_012489685.1 Lotus japonicus | reverse complement strand
TTCCAGACTGTGTCGAGAATTTGATGTTTTGAGCAGTAGCATGTCACAGCTTCCGGCAATCGCGGGATCCTCTTAAAAGTCGAATCTGCATTTAGGTTCTTTTTCAAAGTTGTAGCTTGTTAAGTTAGCTCCGTGTGGCCTCAATCAGACTGAAATTTGGCGAATTGTAGCCAGGGCTGTGATCCTTTTCGTTCCAGACTGTGTCGAAATTTGAGGTTTTGAGCAGCAGCATGTCACAGCTTCCGGCAATCGCGGGACCCTTCTAAAAGTCGAATCTCCATTTAGTTCTTTTTCAAAAGATATAGCTCGTTAAGTTAGCTCGCGTGGCCTCAATCAGACTAAAATTTCGCGACTTGTAGCCTGGGCTGTGATCCTTTCGTTCCAGACTGTGTCGAGAATTTGATGTTTTGAGCAGCAGCATGTCACAGCTTCCGGCAATCGCGGGACCCTCTAAAAGTCGAATCTCCATTAGGTTCTTTTTCAAAGTTGTAGCTTGTTAAGTTAGCTCCGTGTGGCCTCAATCAGACTGAAATTTGGCGAATTGTAGCCAGGGCTGTGATCCTTTCGTTCAGACTATGTCGAGAATTGATGTTTTTGAGCAGCAGTGTGTCACAGCTTCCGGCAATCGCGGGACCCTCTTAAAAGTCGAATCTCCATTTAGGTTCTTTTTCAAAGTTGTAGCTCATTAAGTTAGCTCAGTGTGGCCTCAATCAGACTGAAATTTCAGAACTTGTAGCCAGGGCTGTGTTCCTTTCATTGCAGACCGTGTTGAGAATTTATGTTTTTGAGCAGCAACATGTCACAGCTTCCGGCAATCGCGGGACCCTCTTAAAAGTCGAATCTCCATTTAGGTTCTTTTCAAAGTTGTAGCTCGTTAAGTTAGCTCCGTGTGGCCTCAATCAGACTAAAATTTGGCGAATTGTAGCCAGGGCAGTGTTCCTTTCGTTCCAGACTGTGTCGAGAATTTGATGTTTTTTAGCAGCAGCATGTCATAGCTTCCGGCAATCGCGGGACCCTCCTAAAAGTCGAATCTCCATTTAGGTTCTTTTCAAAGTTGTAGCTCATTAAGTTAGCTCCGTGTGGCCTCAATCAGACTGAAATTTGGCGAATTGTAGCCATGGCTGTGATCCTTTCGTTCCAGACTGTGTCGAGAATTTGAGGTTTTTTGAGCAGCAGCATGTCACAGCTTCCGGCAATCGCGGGACCCTCCTAAAAGTCGAATCTCCATTTAGGTTTTTTTCAAAGATATAGCTCGTTAAGTTAGCTTGTGTGGCCTCAATCAGACTGAAATTTGGCGAATTGTAGCCAGGGTTGTGATCCTTTCGTTCCAGACTGTGTCGAGAATTTGATGTTTTTGAGCAGCAGCATGTCACAGCTTCCGGCAATCGCGGGACCCTCTTAAAAGTCGAATCTCCATTTAAGGTTCTTTTTCAAAGTTGTAGCTCGTTAAGTTAGCTCCGTGTGGCCTCAATCAGACTGAAATTTGGCGAATTGTAGCCAGGGCTGTGATCCTTTCGTTCCAGACTGTGTCGAGAATTTGATGTTTTTGAGCAGCAGCATGTCACAGCTTCCGGCAATCGCGGGACCCTCCTAAAAGTCGAATCTCCATTTAGGTTCTTTTCAAAGATATAGCTCGTTAAGTTAGCTCGTGTGGCCTCAATCAGACTAAAATTTGCGACTTGTAGCCAGGGCTGTGATCCTTTCGTTCCAGACTGTGTCGAGAATTTGATGTTTTTGAGCAGCAGCATGTCACAGCTTCCGGCAATCGCGGGACCCTCCTAAAAGTCGAATCTCCATTTAGGTTCTTTTTCAAAGTTGTAGCTCGTTAAGTTAGCTCCGTGTGGCCTCAATCAGACTGATTTGGCGAATTGTAGCCAGGGCTGTGATCCTTTCGTTCAGACTATGTCGAGAATTCGATTTTTTGAGCAGCAGCATGTCACAGCTTCCGGCAATCGCGGGACCCTCTAAAAGTCGAATCTCCATTTAGGTTCTTTTTCAAAGTTGTAGCTCATTAAGTTAGCTCAGTGTGGCCTCAATCAGACTGAAATTTCGAACTTGTAGCCAGGGCTGTGTTCCTTTCATTCCAGACCGTGTTGAGAATTTTTATGTTTTTGAGCAGCAGCATGTCACAGCTTCCGGCAATCGCGGGACCCTCTAAAAGTCGAATCTCCATTTAGGTTCTTTTTCAAAGTTGTAGCTCGTTAAGTTAGCTCCGTGTGGCCTCAATCAGACTAAAATTTGGCGAATTGTAGCCAGGGTGTTCCTTTCGTTCCAGACTGTGTCGAGAATTTGATGTTTTTAGCAGCAGCATGTCACAGCTTCCGGCAATCGCGGGACCCTCCTAAAAGTCGAATCTCCATTTAGGTTCTTTTCAAAGTTGTAGCTCGTTAAGTTAGCTCCGTGTGGCCTCAATCAGACTGAAATTTGCGAATTGTAGCCAGGGCTGTGATCCTTTCGTTCCAGACTGTGTCGAGAATTTGATGTTTTTGAGCAGCAGCATGTCACAGCTTCCGGCAATCGCGGGACCCTCCTAAAAGTCGAATCTCCATTTAGTTCTTTTTCAAAGATATAGCTCGTTAAGTTAGCTCGTGTGGCCTCAATCAGACTGAAATTTGCGAATTGTAGCCAGGGTTGTGATCCTTTCGTTCCAGACTGTGTCGAGAATTTGATGTTTTTGAGCAGCAGCATGTCACAGCTTCCGGCAATCGCGGGACCCTCTTAAAAGTCGAATCTCCATTTAGGTTCTTTTTCAAAGTTGTAGCTCGTTAAGTTAGCTCCGTGTGGCCTCAATCAGACTGAAATTTGCGAATTGTAGCCAGGGCTGTGATCCTTTCGTTCCAGACTGTGTCGAGAATTCGATGTTTTTGAGCAGCAGCATGTCACAGCTTCCGGCAATCGCGGGACCCTCTTAAAAGTCGAATCTCCATTTAGGTTCTTTTTCAAAGTTGTAGCTCGTTAAGTTAGCTCCGTGTGGCCTCAATCAGACTGAAATTTCGAACTTGTAGCCAGGGCTGTGATCCTTTCATTCCAGACTGTGTTGAGAATTTTATGTTTTTGAGCAGCACATGTCACAGCTTCCGGCAATCGCGGGACCCTCTTAAAAGTCGAATCTCCATTTAGGTTCTTTTTCAAAGTTGTAGCTCGTTAAGTTAGCTCCGTGTGGCCTCAATCAGACTAAAATTTGGCGAATTGTAGCCAGGGTGATCCTTTCGTTCCAGACTGTGTCGAGAATTTGATGTTTTTTGAGCAGCAGCATGTCACAGCTTCCGGCAATCGCGGGACCCTCCTAAAAGTCGAATCTCCATTTAGGTTTTTTTCAAAGTTGTAGCTCGTTAAGTTAGCTCCGTGTGGCCTCAATCAGACTGAAATTTGCGAATTGTAGCCAGGGCTGTGATCCTTTCGTTCCAGACTGTGTCGAGAATTTGATGTTTTTGAGCAGCAGCATGTCACAGCTTCCGGCAATCGCGGGACCCTCCTAAAAGTCGAATCTCCATTTAGGTTCTTTTTCAAAGATATAGCTCGTTAAGTTAGCTCGTGTGGCCTCAATCAGACTGAAATTTGGCGAATTGTAGCCAGGGCTGTGATCCTTTCGTTCCAGACTGTGTCGGGAATTTGATGTTTGAGCAGCAGCATGTCACAGCTTCCGGCAATCGCGGGACCCTCCTAAAAGTCGAATCTCCATTAGGTTCTTTTTCAAAGTTGTAGCTCGTTAAGTTAGCTCCGTGTGGCCTCAATCAGACTAAAATTTGCGAATTGTAGCCAGGGCAGTGATCCTTTCGTTCCAGACTGTGTCGAGAATTTGATTTTTGAGCAGCAGCATGTCACAGCTTCCGGCAATCGCGGGACCCTCCTAAAAGTCGAATCTCCATTTAGGTCTTTTTCAAAGTTGTAGCTCGTTAAGTTAGCTCCGTGTGGCCTCAATCAGACTGAAATTTGCGAATTGTAGCCAGGGTTGTGATCCTTTCGTTCCAGACTGTGTCGGGAATTTGATGTTTTTGAGCAGCAGCATGTCACAGCTTCCGGCAATCGCGGGACCCTCCTAAAAGTCGAATCTCCATTTAGGTTCTTTTTCAAATTTGAGCTCGTTAAGTTAGCTATGTGTGGCCTCAATCAGACTGAATTTTGCGACTTGTAGCAAGGATGTGATCCTTTCCTTCCAGACTGTGTTGAGAATTTGATATTTTTTAGCAGCACCATGTCACAGCTTCCGGCAATCGCGGGACCCTCCTAAAAGTCGAATCTCCATTTAAGTTCTTTTTCAAAGATATAGCTCGTTAAGTTAGCTCCGTATGGCCTCAATCAGACAGGAATTTGCGAATTGTAGCCAGTTTTATGATCCTTTCGTTCCAGACTGTGTCGGGAATTTGATGTTTTTGAGCAACAGCATGTCACAGCTTCCGGCAATCGCGGGACCCTCCTAAAAGTCGAATCTCCATTGAGGTTCTTTTTCAAAGTTGTAGCTCGTTAAGTTAGCTCCGTGCGGCCTCAATCAGACTAAAATTTGGCGACTTGTAAGCCAGGGCAGTGTTCCTTTCGATCCAGACTGTGTCGAGAATTTGATGTTTTTGAGCAGCAGCATGTCACAGCTTCCGGCAATCGCGGGACCCTCCTAAAAGTCGAATCTCCATTTAGGTCTTTTTCAAAGTTGTAGCTCGTTAAGTTAGCTCCGTGTGTCCTCAATCAGACTGAAATTTGGCGAATTGTAGCCAGGGCTGTGATCCTTTCGTTCCAGACTGTGTCGAGAATTTGAGGTTTTTGAGCAGCAGCATGTCACAGCTTACGACAATCGCGGGACCCTCCTAAAAGTCGAATCTCCATTTAGGTTCTTTTTCAAAGATATAGCTCGTTAAGTTAGCTCTGCGTGGCCTCAATCAGACTAAAATTTCGCGACTTGTAGCCTGGGCCGTGATCCTTTCGTTCCAGACTATGTCGAGAATTCGATGTTTTTGAGCAGCAGCGTGTCACAGCTTCCGGCAATCGCGGGACCCTCTTAAAAGTCGAATCTCCATTTAGGTTCTTTTTCAAAGTTGTAGCTCATTAAGTTAGCTCAGTGTGGCCTCAATCAGACTGAAATTTCAGAACTTGTAGCCAGGGCTGTGTTCCTTTCATTGCAGACCGTGTTGAGAATTTTATGTTTTTGAGCAGCAACATGTCACAGCTTCCGGCAATCGCGGGACCCTTTTAAAAGTCGAATCTCCATTTAGGTTCTTTTTCAAAGTTGTAGCTCGTTAAGTTAACTCCGTGTGGCCTCAATCAGACTAAAATTTGGCGAATTGTAGCCAGGGCAGTGTTCCTTTCGTTCCAGACTATGTCGAGAATTCAATGTTTTGAGCAGCAGCGTGTCACAGCTTCCGGCAATCGCGGGACCCTCTTAAAAGTCGAATCTCCATTTAGGTTCTTTTTCAAAGTTGTAGCTCATTAAGTTAGCTCAGTGTGGCCTCAATCAGACTGAAATTTCAGAACTTGTAGCCAGGGCTGTGTTCCTTTCATTTCAGACCGTGTTGAGAATTTTATGTTTTTGAGCAGCAACATGTCACAGCTTCCGGCAATCGCGGGACCCTCTTAAAAGTCGAATCTCCATTTAGGTTCTCTTTCAAAGTTGTAGCTCATTAAGTTAGCTCCGTGTGGCCTCAATCAGACTGAAATTTGGCGAATTGTAGCCATGGCTGTGATCCTTTCGTTCCAGACTGTGTCGAGAATTTGAGGTTTTTGAGCAGCAGCATGTCACAGCTTCGGCAATCGCGAGACCCTCCTAAAAGTCGAATCTCCATTTAGCTGCTTTTTCAAAGATATAGCTCGTTAAGTTAGCTCTGTGTGGCCTCAATCAGACTGAAATTTGGCGAATTGTAGCCAGGGTTGTGATCCTTTCGTTCCAGACTGTGTCGAGAATTTGATGTTTTTGAGCAGCAGCATGTCACAGTTTCCGGCAATCGCGGGATCTTCTTAAAAGTCGAATCTGCATTTAGGTTCTTTTTCAAAGTTGTAGCTCGTTAAGTTAGCTCCGTGTGGCCTCAATCAGACTGAAATTTGCGAATTGTAGCCAGGGTTGTGATCCTTTCGTTCCAGACTGTGTCGAGAATTTGAGGTTTTTGAGCAGCAGCATGTCACAGCTTCCGGCAATCGCGGGATCTTCTTAAAAGTCGAATCTGCATTTAGGTTCTTTTTCAAAGTTGTAGCTCGTTAAGTTAGCTCCGTGTGGCCTCAATCAGACTGAAATTTGCGAATTGTTGCCAGGGTTGTGATCCTTTCGTTCCAGACTGTGTCGAGAATTTGAGGTTTTTGAGCAGCAGCATGTCACAGCTTCCGGTAATCGCGGGACCCTCCTAAAATTCGAATCTCCATTTAGGTTCTTTTTCAAAGATATAGCTCGTTAAGTTAGCTCTGTGTGGCCTCAATCAGACTGAAATTTGGCGAATTGTAGCCAGGGCTGTGATCCTTTCGTTCCAGACTGTGTCGAGAATTTGAGGTTTTTGAGCAGCAGCATGTCACAGCTTCCGGCAATCGCGGGACCCTCCTAGAAGTCGAATCTCCATTTAGGTTCTTTTTCAAAGTTGTAGCTCGTTAAGTTAGCTCTGTGTGGCCTCAATCAGACTGAAATTTGGCGAATTGAAGCCATGGCTGTGATCCTTTCGTTCCAGACTGTGTCGAGAATTTGAGGTTTTTGAGCAGCAGCATGTCACAGCTTCCGGCAATCGCGGGACCCGCCTAAAAGTCAAATCTCCATTTATGTTCTTTTTCAAAGATATAGCTCGTTAAGTTAGCTCTGTGTGGCCTCAATCAGACTGAAATTTGGCGAATTGTAGCCAGGGCTGTGATCCTTTCGTTCCAGACTGTGTCGAGAATTTGAGGTTTTTGAGCAGCAGCATGTCACAGCCTCCGGCAATCGCGGGACCCTCCTAAAAGTCGAATCTCCATTTAGGTTCTTTTTCTAAGTTGTAGCTCGTTAAGTTAGCTCCGTGTGGCCTCAATCAGACTGAAATTTGGCGAATTGTAGCCAGGGCTGTGATCCTTTCGTTCCAGACTGTGTCGAGAATTTGAGGTTTTTGAGCAGCAGCATGTCACAGCTTCCGGCAATCGCGGGACCCTCCTAAAAGTCGAATCTCCATTTAGGTTCTTTTTCAAAGATATAGCTCGTTAAGTTAGCTCTGCGTGGCCTCAATCAGACTGAAATTTGGCGAATTGTAGCCAGGGTTGTGATCCTTTCGTTCCAGACTGTGTCGAGAATTTGATGTTTTGAGCAGCAGCATGTCACAGCTTCCGGCAATCGCGGGACCCTCTTAAAAGTCGAATCTCCATAAAAGTTCCTTTTCAAATTTGAGATCGTTAAGTTAGCTATGTGTGGCCTCAATCAGACTGAAGTTTTGCGACTTTAGCAAGGGATGTGATCCTTTCCTTCCAGACTGTGTTGAGAATTTGATATTTTTTAGCAGCACCATGTCACAGCTTCCGGCAATCGCGGGACCCTCCTAAAAGTCGAATCTCCATTTAAGTTCTTTTTCAAAGATATAGCTCATTAAGTTAGCTCCGTGTGGCCTCAATCAGACTGGAATTTGCGAATTGTAGCCAGTTTTATGATCCTTTCGTTCCAGACTGTGTCGGGAATTTGATGTTTTTGAGCAACAGCATGTCACAGCTTCCGGCAATTGCGGGACCCTCCTAAAAGTCGAATCTCCATTGAGGTTCTTTTTCAAAGTTGTAGCTCGGTAAGTTAGCTCCGTGCGGCCTCAATCAGACTAAAATTTGGCGAATTGTAGCCAGGGCAGTGTTCCTTTCGATCCAGACTGTGTCGAGAATTTGATGTTTTTGAGCAGCAGCATGTCACAGCTTCCGGCAATCGCGGGACCCTCCTAAAAGTCGAATCTCCATTTAGGTCTTTTTCAAAGTTGTAGCTCGTTAAGTTAGCTCCGTGTGGCCTCAATCAGACTGAAATTTGGCGAATTGTAGCCAGGGCTGTGATCCTTTCGTTCCAGACTGTGTCGAGAATTTGAGGTTTTTGAGCAGCAGCATGTCACAGCTTCCGGCAATCGCGGGACCCTCCTAAAAGTCGAATCTCCATTTAGGTTCTTTTTCAAAGATATAGCTCGTTAAGTTAGCTCTGCGTGGCCTCATCAGACTGAAATTTGGCGAAATGTAGCCAGGGTTGTGATCCTTTCGTTCCAGACTGTGTCGAGAATTTGATGTTTTGAGCAGCAGCATGTCACAGCTTCCGACAATCGCGGGACCCTCTTAAAAGTCGAATCTCCATAAAAGTTCCTTTTCAAATTTGAGCTCGTTAAGTTAGCTATGTGTGGCCTCAATCAGACTGAAGTTTTGCGACTTTAGCAAGGGATGTGATCCTTTCCTTCCAGACTGTGTTGAGAATTTGATATTTTTTAGCAGCACCATGTCACAGCTTCCGGCAATCGCGGGACCCTCCTAAAAGTCGAATCTCCATTTAAGTTCTTTTTCAAAGATATAGCTCATTAAGTTAGCTCCGTGTGGCCTCAATCAGACTGGAATTTGCGAATTGTAGCCAGTTTTATGATCCTTTCGTTCCAGACTGTGTCGGGAATTTGATGTTTTTGAGCAACAGCATGTCACAGCTTCCGGCAATTGCGGGACCCTCCTAAAAGTCGAATCTCCATTGAGGTTCTTTTTCAAAGTTGTAGCTCGTTAAGTTAGCTCCGTGCGGCCTCAATCAGACTAAAATTTGGCGAATTGTAGCCAGGGCAGTGTTCCTTTCGATCCAGACTGTGTCGAGAATTTGATGTTTTTGAGCAGCAGCATGTCACAGCTTCCGGCAATCGCGGGACCCTCCTAAAAGTCGAATCTCCATTTAGGTCTTTTTCAAAGTTGTAGCTCGTTAAGTTAGCTCCGTGTGGCCTCAATCAGACTGAAATTTGGCGAACTGTAGCCAGGGCTGTGATCCTTTCGTTCCAGACTGTGTCGAGAATTTGAGGTTTTTGAGCAGCAGCATGTCACAGCTTCCGGCAATCGCGGGACCCTCCTAAAAGTCGAATCTCCATTTAGGTTCTTTTTCAAAGATATAGCTCGTTAAGTTAGCTCTGTGTGGCCTCAATCAGACTGAAATTTGGCCAATTGTAGCCAGGGTTGTGATCCTTTCGTTCCAGACTGTGTCGAGAATTTGATGTTTTGAGCAGTACCATGTCACAGCTTCCGGCAATCGCGGGACCCTCTTAAAAGTCGAATCTCCATAAAAGTTCCTTTTCAAATTTGTAGCTCGTTAAGTTAGCTATGTGTGGCCTCAATCAGACTGAAATTTTGCGACTTGTAGCAAGGGATGTGATCCTTTCCTTCCAGCTGTGTTGAGAATTTGATATTTTTTAGCAGCACCATGTCACAGCTTCCGGCAATCGCGGGACCCTCCTAAAAGTCGAATCTCCATTTAAGTTCTTTTTCAAAGATATAGCTCATTAAGTTAGCTCCGTGTGGCCTCAATCAGACTGGAATTTGCGAATTGTAGCCAGTTTTATGATCCTTTCGTTCCAGACTGTGTCGGGAATTTGATGTTTTTGAGCAACAGCATGTCACAGCTTCCGGCAATTGCGGGACCCTCCTAAAAGTCGAATCTCCATTGAGGTTCTTTTTCAAAGTTGTAGCTCGTTAAGTTAGCTCCGTGCGGCCTCAATCAGACTAAAATTTGGCGAATTGTAGCCAGGGCAGTGTTCCTTTCGATCCAGACTGTGTCGAGAATTTGATGTTTTTGAGCAACAGCATGTCACAGCTTCCGGCAATCGCGGGACCCTCCTAAAAGTCGAATCTCCATTTAGGTCTTTTTCAAAGTTGTAGCTCGTTAAGTTAGCTCCGTGTGGCCTCAATCAGACTGAAATTTGGCGAATTGTAGCCAGGGCTGTGATCCTTTCGTTCCAGACTGTGTCGAGAATTTGAGGTTTTTGAGCAGCAGCATGTCACAGCTTCCGGCAATCGCGGGACCCTCCTAAAAGTCGAATCTCCATTTAGGTTCTTTTTCAAAGATATAGCTCGTTAAGTTAGCTCTGTGTGGCCTCAATCAGACTGAAATTTGGCGAATTGTAGCCAGGGTTGTGATCCTTTCGTTCCAGACTGTGTCGAGAATTTGATGTTTTGAGCAGTAGCATGTCACAGCTTCCGGCAATCGCGGGACCCTCTTAAAAGTCGAATCTCCATAAAAGTTCCTTTTCAAATTTGTAGCTCGTTAAGTTAGCTATGTGTGGCCTCAATCAGACTGAAATTTTGCGACTTGTAGCAAGGGATGTGATCCTTTCCTTCCAGCTGTGTTGAGAATTTGATATTTTTTAGCAGCACCATGTCACAGCTTCCGGCAATCGCGGGACCCTCCTTAAAGTCGAATCTCCATTTAAGTTCTTTTTCAAAGATATAGCTCGTTAAGTTAGCTCCGTGTGGCCTCAATCAGACTGGAATTTGCGAATTGTAGCAAGTTTTATGATCCTTTCGTTCCAGACTGTGTCGGGAATTTGATGTTTTTGAGCAACAACATGTCACAGCTTCCGGCAATCGCGGGACCCTCCTAAAAGTCGAATCTCCATTGAGGTTCTTTTTCAAAGTTGAAGCTCGTTAAGTTAGCTCCGTGCGGCCTCAATCAGACTAAAATTTGGCGAATTGTAGCCAGGGCAGTGTTCCTTTCGATCCAGACTGTGTCGAGAATTTGATGTTTTTGAGCAGCAGCAAGTCACAGCTTTCGGCAATCGCGGGACCCTCCTAAAAGTTGAATCTCCATTTAGGTTCTCTTTCAAAGTTGTAGCTCATTAAGTTAGCTCCGTGTGGCCTCATTCAGACTGAAATTTGGCGAATTGTAGCCAGGGCTGTGATCCTTTCGTTCCAGACTGTGTCGAGAATTTGAGGTTTTTGAGCAGCAGTATGTCACAGCTTCCGGCAATCGCGGGACCCTCCTAAAAGTCGAATCTCCATTTAGGTTCTTTTTCAAAGATATAGCTCGTTAAGTTAGCTCTGTGTGGCCTCAATCAGACTGAAATTTGGCGAATTGTAGCCAGGGTTGTGATCCTTTCGTTCCAGACTGTGTCGAGAATTTGATGTTTTGAGCAGTAGCATGTCACAGCTTCCGGCAATCGCGGGACCCTCTTAAAAGTCGAATCTCCATAAAAGTTCCTTTTCAAATTTGTAGCTCGTTAAGTTAGCTATGTGTGGCCTCAATCAGACTGAAATTTTGCGACTTGTAGCAAGGGATGTGATACTTTCCTTCCAGACTGTGTTGAGAATTTGATATTTTTTAGCAGCACCATGTCACAGCTTCCGCCAATCGCGGGACCCTCCTAAAAGTCGAATCTCCATTAAAGTTCTTTTTCAAAGATATAGCTCCTTAAGTTAGCTCCGTGTGGCCTCAATCAGACTGGAATTTGCGAATTGTAGCAAGTTTTATGATCCTTTCGTTCCAGACTGGGTCGGGAATTTGATGTTTTTGAGCAACAACATGTCACAGCTTCCGGCAATCGCGGGACCCTCCTAAAAGTCGAATCTCCATTGAGGTTCTTTTTCAAAGTTGAAGCTCGTTAAGTTAGCTCCGTGCGGCCTCAATCAGACTAAAATTTGGCGAATTGTAGCCAGGGCAGTGTTCCTTTCGATCCATACTGTGTCGAGAATTTGATGTTTTTGAGCAGCAGCATGTCACAGCTTTCGGCAATCGCGGGACCCTCCTAAAAGTTGAATCTCCATTTAGGTTCTCTTTCAAAGTTGTAGCTCATTAAGTTAGCTCCGTGTGGCCTCAATCAGACTGAAATTTGGCGAATTGTAGCCATGGCTGTGATCCTTTCGTTCCAGACTGTGTCGAGAATTTGAGGTTTTTGAGCAGCAGCATGTCACAGCTTCCGGCAATCGCGGGACCCTCCTAAAAGTCGAATCTCCATTTAGGTTCTTTTTCAAAGATATAGCTCGTTAAGTTAGCTCTGTGTGGTCTCAATCAGACTGAAATTTGGCGAATTGTAGCCAGGGCTGTGATCCTTTCGTTCCAGACTGTGTCGAGAATTTGAGGTTTTTGAGCAGAAGCATGTCACAGCTTCCGGCAATCGCGGGACCCTCCTAAAAGTCAAATCTCCATTTAGGTTCTTTTTCAAAGATATAGCTCGTTAAGTTAGCTCTGTGTGGCCTCAATCAGACTGAAATTTGGCGAATTGTAGCCAGGGCTGTGATCCTTTCGTTCCAGACTGTGTCGAGAATTTGAGGTTTTTGAGCAGCAGCATGTCACAGCTTCCGGCAATCGCGGGACCCTCCTAAAAGTCGAATCTCCATTTAGGTTCTTTTTCAAAGTTGTAGCTCGTTAAGTTAGCTCCGTGTGGCCTCAATCAGACTGAAATTTGGCGAATTGTAGCCAGGGCAGTGATCCTTTCGTTCCAGACTGTGTCGAGAATTTGAGGTTTTTGAGCAGCAACATGTCACAGCTTCCGGCAATCGCGGGACCCTCGTAAAAGTCGAATCTCCATTTAGGTTCTTTTTCAAAGATAAAGCTCGTTAAGTTAGCTCCGTGTGGCCTCAATCAGACTGGAATTTGCGAATTGTAGCAAGTTTTATGATCCTTTCGTTCCAGACTGTGTCGGGAATTTGATGTTTTTGAGAAACAACATGTCACAGCTTCCGGCAATCGCGGGACCCTCCTAAAAGTCGAATCTCCATTGAGGTTCTTTTTCAAAGTTGAAGCTCGTTAAGTTAGCTCCGTGCGGCCTCAATCAGACTAAAATTTGGCGAATTGTAGCCAGGGCAGTGTTCCTTTCGATCCAGACTGTGTCGAGAATTTGATGTTTTTGAGCAGCAGCATGTCACAGCTTTTGGCAATCGCGGGACCCTCCTAAAAGTTGAATCTCCATTTAGGTTCTCTTTCAAAGTTGTAGCTCATTAAGTTAGCTCCGTGTGGCCTCAATCAGACTGAAATTTGGCGAATTGTAGCCATGGCTGTGATCCTTTCGTTCCAGACTGTGTCGAGAATTTGAGGTTTTTGAGCAGCAGCATGTCACAGCTTCCGGCAATCGCGGGACCCTCCTAAAAGTCGAATCTCCATTTAGGTTCTTTTTCAAAGATATAGCTCGTTAAGTTAGCTCTGTGTGGCCTTAATCAGACTGAAATTTGGCGAATTGAAGCCAGGGCTGTGATCCTTTCGTTCCAGACTGTGTCGAGAATTTGAGGTTTTTGAGCAGCAGCATGTCACAGCTTCCGGCAATCGCGGGACCCTCCTAAAAGTCAAATCTCCATTTAGGTTCTTTTTCAAAGTTGTAGCTCGTTAAGTTAGCTCTGTGTGGCCTCAATCAGACTGAAATTTGGCGAATTGAAGCCAGGGCTGTGATCCTTTCGTTCCAGACTGTGTCGAGAATTTGAGGTTTTTGAGCAGCAGCATGTCACAGCTTCCGGCAATCGCGGGACCCTCCTAAAAGTCAAATCTCCATTTAGGTTCTTTTTCAAAGATATAGCTCGTTAAGTTAGCTCTGTGTGGCCTCAATCAGACTGAAATTTGGCGAATTGTAGCCAGGGCTGTGATCCTTTCGTTCCAGACTGTGTCGAGAATTTGAGGTTTTTGAGCAGCAGCATGTCACAGCTTCCGGCAATCGCGGGACCCTCCTAAAAGTCGAATCTCCATTTAGGTTCTTTTTCAAAGTTGTAGCTCGTTAAGTTAGCTCCGTGTGGCCTCAATCAGACTGAAATTTGGCGAATTGTAGCCAGGGCTGTGATCCTTTCGTTCCAGACTGTGTCGAGAATTTGAGGTTTTTGAGCAGCAACATGTCACAGCTTCCGGCAATCGCGGGACCCTCCTAAAAGTCGAATCTCCATTTAGGTTCTTTTTCAAAGATATAGCTCGTTAAGTTAGCTCTGCGTGGCCTCAATCAGACTGAAATTTGGCGAATTGTAGGCAGGGTTGTGATTCCTTCGTTCCAAACTGTGTCGAGAATTTGATGTTTTGAGCAGCAGCATGTCACAGCTTCCGGCAATCGCGGGACACTCTTAAAAGACGAATCTCCATAAAAGTTCCTTTTCAAATTTGAGCTCGTTAAGTTAGCTATGTGTGGCCTCCATCAGACTGAAATTTTGCGACTTGTAGCAAGGGATGTGATCCTCTCCTTCCAGACTGTGTTAAGAATTTGATATTTTTTAGCAGCACCATGTCATAGCTTCCGGCAATCGCGGGACCCTCCTAAAAGTCGAATCTCCATTTAAGTTCTTTTTCAAATATATAGCTCGTTAAGTTAGCTCCGTGTGGCCTCAATCAGACTGAAATTTGCGAATTGTAGCCAGGGTTTTGATCCTTTCGTTCCAGACTGTGTCGGGAATTTGATGTTTTTGAGCAGCAGCATGTCACAGCTTCCGGCAATCGCGGGACACTCTTAAAAGACGAATCTCCATAAAAGTTCCTTTTCAAATTTGAGCTCGTTAAGTTAGCTATGTGTGGCCTCCATCAGACAGAAATATTGCGACTTGTAGCAAGGGATGTGATCCTCTCCTTCCAGACTGTGTTAAGAACTTGATATTTTTTAGCAGCACCATGTCATAGCTTCCGGCAATCGCGGGACCCTCCTAAAAGTCGAATCTCCATTTAAGTTCTTTTTCAAATATATAGCTCGTTAAGTTAGCTCCGTGTGTCCTCAATCAGACTGAAATTTGCGAATTGTAGCCAGGGTTGTGATCCTTTCGTTCCAGACTGTGTCGGGAATTTGATGTTTTTGAGAAACAGCATGTCATAGCTTCCGGCAATCGCGGGACCCTCCTAAAAGTCGAATCTCCATTGAGGTTCTTTTTCAAAGTTGTAGCTCGTTAAGTTTGCTCCGTGCGGCCTCAATCAGACTAAAATTTCGCGACTTGTAGCCAGGGCTGTGATCCTTTCGTTCCAGACTATGTCGAGAATTCGATGTTTTTGAGCAGCAGCGTGTCACAGCTTCCGGCAATCGCGGGACCCTCTTAAAAGTCGAATCTCCATTTAGGTTCTTTTTCAAAGTTGTAGCTCATTAAGTTAGCTCAGTGTGGCCTCAAACAGACTGAAATTTCAGAACTAGTAGCCAGGACTGTGTTCCTTTCATTCCAGACCGTGTTGAGAATTTTATGTTTTTGAGCAGCAGCATGTCACAGCTTCCGGCAATCGCGGGACCCTCTTAAAATTCGAATCTCCATTTAGGTTCTTTTTCAAAGTTGTAGCTCGTTAAGTTAGCTCCGTGTGGCCTCAATCAGACTGAAATTTGGCGAATTGTAGCCAGGGCTGTGATCCTTTCGTTCCAGACTGTGTCGAGAATTTGAGGTTTTTGAGCAGCAGCATGTCACAGCTTCCGGCAATCGCGGTACCCTCCTAAAAGTCGAATCTCCATTTAGGTTCTTTTTCAAAGATATAGCTCGTTAAGTTAGCTCTGTGTGGCCTCAATCAGACTGAAATTTGGCGAATTGTAGCCAGGGTTGTGATCCTTTCGTTCCAGACTCTGTCGAGAATTTGATGTTTTGAGCAGCAGCATGTCACAGCTTCCGGCAATCGCGGGACCCTCTTAAAAGTCGAATCTCCTTAAAAGTTCCTTTTCAAATTTGAGCTCGTTAAGTTAGCTATGTGTTGCCTCAATCAGACTGAAATTTTGCGACTTGTAGCAAGGGATGTGATCCTTTCCTTCCAGACTGTGTTGAGAATTTGATATATTTTAGCAGCACCATGTCACAGCTTCCGGCAATCGCGGGACCCTCTTAAAAGTCGAATCTCCATTTAAGTTCTTTTTCAAATATATAGCTCGTTAAGTTAGCTCCGTGTGGCCTCAATCAGACTGAAATTTGCGAATTGTAGCCAGGGTTGTTATCCTTTCGTTCCAGACTGTGTCGTGAATTTGATGTTTTTGAGCAGCAGCATGTCACAGCTTCGGGCAATCGCGGGACCCTGTTAAAAGTCGAATCTCCATAAAAGTTCCTTTTCAAATTTGTAGCTCGCTAAGTTAGCTATGTGTGGCCTCAATCAGACTGAAATTTTGCCACTTGTTGCAAGGGATGTGATCCTTTCCTTCCAGACTGTGTTGAGAATTTGATATTTTTTTGCAGCACCATGTCACAGCTTCCGGCAATCGCGGGACCCTCCTAAAAGTCGAATCTCCATTTAAGTTCTTTTTCAAAGATATAGCTCGTTAAGTTAGCTCTGTGTGGCCTCAATCAGACTGAAATTTGCGAATTGTAGCCAGTTTTGTGATCCTTTCGTTCCAGACTGTGTCGGGAATTTGATGTTTTTGAGCAACAGCATGTCATAGCTTCCGGCAATCGCGGGAACCTCCTAAAAGTCGAATCTGTAACGCCCCGATTTCTCGAGTGTCACACAGTAAACCAAACATCACCATTTTCGGAAAGAATTTTTGTCGTTCAATTATTAATCTTGACTTAATGACAAAAGTTCAATTATTACGAAGCTCTTGAAAACTTTACGATAAAAATCTGCGGAATAAATAAGACATGTTTTTCTGAATAAAATAACTCATAAAGAAACGGAACCATAATCAAATACATAAGTGAATCCTTGGGCTAAAGCCCTATATCAACAATACATCAAAAATCCGGAAAACAAAACTGATAAAGATAATTCAACACCACGAACACTCAACCCCCAGCATGGCATTATCAGTCACTCGTCGAGCCAACCGCGCTGTCTCTGGCGTTTCCTCACAGGAGCCCTGACCTCCGGTGCATCTCCACGCCCCTCCGTCTCGGCATCCCTAGGTGCATCAACTGCTGCAACATACCGTGGAGCAACAAAGTCCTCCATAGGCTCTGTAGGAACTGGAAGGGACTCGAGAGGCGAAGCTGGAAAGTCATCAAGTCGTGCCCACCAATCGGGTGCCTCGAGTGCCCGTGAAGAAACCTCCCCTCCAGCAATCCTCTGTGGAGAGTTCGAGCACGAACTCTCGTCTCCTGGATGTAAGAAGCGACAAGGTACGAAGGGCATCTTGACATTGCCCCACTCCATGCTCTGAGTCTCGACGACGTTCCCATGCCGGTCACGTCCCGTGATCGTAGCGCTGCCGACGTAGATGCGACGTGCCTTGGCAGAGTCGGACTGCCAAGCATTGTCGTTATGCTGGTCAGGTAAGTCTATCGTCCATGAGACCACTGTACTCTTGGTCTTCATCATCTGGGCCCCCCCCAGAATAACACATAAACAAACAACAGGGTCAGATCTCATGTTCTCAAATAACATTCACGTATCCAAGTAATACTCATAAATAACGAGGTACAAAAATCATAAACTTTATATTATATCTCAGTCAGTCACCTAAGTTCAGTTAGGCTAACGACCTCCCCATTCACACAACCACCTCAACACCAATGGCCATAATCACGATCATCCGCAGATGAACAAATCTCGGAGGGGACTCACCGTACAACCCTCAATCATGTGGGGGGACTCACCGTCCGCCAGACTCACCGTCCGTCCACAGAATCACAAGGCGACTGCAGTCAGCCAATCACGTGGGGACTCACCGTACAACCCACAAAACACCCTCGCGTGCAAGTAACCGTTTGTCTCTAACAGTACCATCGTTCTCATGGTCCATAGTCTTCACCAGACCTATGTCCAATTATTCACATTTTACTTGCAAGCGATTAAGTTCTCATTTCTCTTTGATAAAGGCTCTATTGAGTCAACCTAGAGTCTTAACATTTTCACAAAACTTATATAACTTAAATGACAGTAAATAAGCACAGCACCAAAAGGAATTACAGCTAGGTGAGCGACCTTTTGGTAGTAATCAAGATAGGCAACATATAAGTCATTCCAAGGCACTTAACATGTTCTCATGCATATCAATACTTAGATCATGGCAACTCCACCAATCAAGCTATCACATAAACTTGTGCACGAGTCGGAAAGATGAAAAACGTGCCAACAACCCCAAAAATGGCTTAGCCGAACCCCCAAGGGTCCAAGGTTCTCTAAAACACTTCCTTCCTTCCATCTCAACTTCACAAGTCAATGTCCAGCCAACAAACATAAACATATACTCTCCAAAAATCCAGCAAAGATCATGTTGCAAATTGCTTCTTAAAATCATGTGATAATCTAGGCAATTTTAGCATAAAATCATGATTTTCATACATGAAACCTAGGGTCATTTGGCAAACATCAACCTACTGATCAAGGCATCACACAAGCTTTACAAATGTGGTATAAATTCCAGAAATAATCAGCAATAATCAATACATTGAAAAGCTCAAGAAAAATCCACCAAAACCCAAGGTTTTGGCCTAGGCGAGAACACCATTTGCTCTAGGGGTCTTTCCCCTTTTTTTTGAAAAACATTTGGCCATCCTCTAGGCCATTGAACAGAAGCAAAGCATCAACCAAAGGATCATCATTCTCAGCCCTAAGCATGCAAATTCAGTACAGAATTCGTTCCAAACATCAACATGGCAAAACTAGTCCAAATTGGCAACTATGGCAAGTAGTATGGTATCAACTTGTATCACATTTTTGGCTGCAAATTTCAAACCCTTAAACATACATTCTACCCTCATCCAAACGTGCATCATACCCCCAAATAAGATCAGATTATAGTCATGCTAACTAAGGAATCCATCATCACATAAAACCTAGACTCTACCCACTAGATCCACCCCTTACCTTTGGTGTTGGGTTTGAGAAAGATGAAGGTTTGGTTCTTGAAAAAGATGAATGAAAAGGGCTACTCTTTGCTGCACCTTCAACCTTGATCTGGTCTCCTCCTCTCCCTCTTGATCACACTTGCTTTCACTCTTGCTCTTCTCCTTTCTTCCTCTCTAGCCGCCACTCTCCCTCTCCCTTGCTCTCTTCTTTTCTTTCTTTTTCACTTCTGAATTGTGTGGGCAAAACAAGAGTGGTTGATTAGGTTTCCTTTCAGCCTTATATTTCTCCCAAAAACTGAAGCAAAGTTCCCCCTTTGCCCCTCTATACACGGCCAAGACATGCACCATCAAGGGCATGCATAATTCACACATTTTTGAATGGGAACAAGGCATTAATGGCACTTAATTTCCTATTAATCCTTGTCTCAAAACTGACCAGCTTTTGTTCATGAGCCTTAAACCCTAATTATCTTCTCTAAACTCTTGCTAAATAGTCAACCAAGTCTTCCCTCCTTCCTTCCTCATGGAATTCGAGTAGCATGCCTTATGGGCTAGGCTTTCTTTGTTTTTCTTCTCCTTTCATAGCTTGGCCCAAGTCCAACTAATTACCCTCCTAACTACTGAATAAGAGGATAAAATGAATCAAGGCAAACTCCTTCCCTTGATTTTAAAGAAGTAAATTCGGAATTAAGAGGATTTCTTCTAGCAAAATTGCTTGTACAGAACAGCCTGACCTTCTGTCACTAAAACAAGGCTATCTCGAGGTACAGAGGTCGGAATGACCTGAAACCAACGAGATAATTTAGCTAACTCAGAGAGCTACAACTCTAATGAAGGAAGCTTTTCAAGATTAGGTCTTTAAGACCTCCCAAAAATTCACACAAGGTCACGGAAAGTTTAGCAAATCAATCAAACTTCACTAGAAATTTCACTTTTATTCAATAAATCACTTAAGCAATACATAAGCAGGGTTAGGGTCTTACAGAATCTCCATTGAGGTTCTTTTTCAAAGTTGTAGCTCGTTAAGTTTGCTCCGTGCGGCCTCAATCAGACTAAAATTTCGCGACTTGTAGCCAGGGCTGTAATCCTTTCGTTCCAGACTATGTCGAGAATTCGATGTTTTTGAGCAGCAGCGTGTCACAGCTTCCGGCAATCGCGAGACCCTCTTAAAAGTCGAATCTCCATTTAGGTTCTTTTTCAAATATATAGCTCGTTAAGTTAGCTCTGTGTGGCCTCAATCAGACTGAAATTTGCGAATTGTAGCCAGGGTTGTGATCCTTTCGTTCCAGACTATGTCGAGAATTTGATGTTTTTGAGCAGCAGCATGTCACAGCTTCCGGCAATCGTGGGACCCTCTTAAAAGCCGAATCTCCATAAAAGTTCCGTTTCAAATTTGTAGCTCGTTAAGTTAGCTATGTGTGGCCTCAATCAGACTGAAATTTTGCGACTTGTTGCAAGGGATGTGATCCTTTCCTTCCAGACTGTGTTGAGAATTTGATATTTTTTAGCAGCACCATGTCACAGCTTCCGGCAATCGCGGGACCCTCCTAAAAGTCGAATCTCCATTTAAGTTCTTTTTCAAAGATATAGCTCGTTAACTAAGCTCCGTGTGGCCTCAACCAGACTGAAATTTGCGACTTGTAGCCAGTTTTGTGATCCTTTCGTTCCAGACTGTGTCGGGAATTTGATGTTTTTGAGCAACAGCATGTCATAGCTTC
This sequence comes from Lotus japonicus, assembly GCF_012489685.1. Lineage (NCBI taxonomy): Eukaryota > Viridiplantae > Streptophyta > Magnoliopsida > Fabales > Fabaceae > Lotus > Lotus japonicus. The sequence continues at coordinate 83,845,710 of NC_080042.1, read as the reverse complement.
CGGCAATCGCGGGACCCTCCTAAAAGTCGAATCTCCATTGAGGTTCTTTTTCAAAGTTGTAGCTCGTTAAGTTTGCTCCGTGCGGCCTCAATCAGACTAAAATTTCGCGACTTGTAGCCAGGGCTGTGATCCTTTCGTTCCAGACTATGTCGAGAATTCGATGTTTTTGAGCAGCAGCGTGTCACAGCTTCCGGCAATCGCGGGACCCTCTTAAAAGTCGAATCTCCGTTTAGGTTCTTTTTCAAAGTTGTAGCTCATTAAGTTAGCTCAGTGTGGCCTCAAACAGACTGAAATTTCAGAACTAGTAGCCAGGGCTGTGTTCCTTTCATTCCAGACCGTGTTGAGAATTTTATGTTTTTAAGCAGCAGCATGTCACAGCTTCCGGCAATCGCGGGACCCTCTTAAAAGTCGAATCTCCATTTAGGTTCTTTTTCAAAGTTGTAGCTCGTTAAGTTAGCTCTGTGTGGCCTCAATCAGACTAAAATTTGGCGAATTGTAGCCAGGACTGTGATCCTTTCGTTCCAGACTGTGTCGAGAATTTGAGGTTTTTGAGCAGCAGCATGTCATAGCTTCCAGCAATCGCGGGACCCTCCTAAAAGTCGAATCTCCATTTAAGTTCTTTTTCAAATATATAGCTCGTTAAGTTAGCTCCGTGTGGCCTCAATCAGACTGAAATTTGCGAATTGTAGCCAGGGTTGTGATCCTTTCGTTCCAGACTGTGTGAAGAATTTGATGTTTTTGAGCAGCAGCATGTCACAGCTTCAGGCAATCGCGGGACCCTCTTAAAAGTCGAATCTCCATAATAGTTCCTTTTCAAATTTGTAGCTCGTTAAGTTAGCTATGTGTGGCCTCAATCAGACTAAAATTTTGCGACTTGTTGCAAGGGATGTGATCCTTTCCTTCCAGACTGTGTTGAGAATTTGATATTTTTTAGCAGCACCATGTCACAGCTTCCGGCAATCGCGGGACCCTCCTAAAAGTCGAATCTCCATTTAAGTTCTTCTTCAAAGATATAGCTCGTTAAGCTAGCTCCGTGTGGCCTCAATCAGACTGAAATTTGCGAATTGTTGCCAGTTTTGTGTTCCTTTCATTCCAGACCGTGTTGAGAATTTTATGTTTTTGAGCAGCAGCATGTCACAGCTTCCGGCAATCGCGGGATCCTCTTAAAAGTCGAATCTCCATTTAGGTTCTTTTTCAAAGTTGTAGCTCGTTAAGGTAGCTCCGTGTGGCCTCAATCAGACTAAAATTTGGCGAATTGTAGCCCGGACTGTGATCCTTTCGTTCCAGACTGTGTCGAGAATTTGAGGTTTTTGAGCAGCAGCGTGTCACAGCTTCCGGCAATCGTGGGACCCTCCTAAAAGTCGAATCTCCATTTAGGTTCTTTTTCAAAGATATAGCTCGTTAAGTTAGCTCTATGTGGCCTCAATCAGACTGAAATTTGGCGAATTGTAGCCAGGGCTGTGATCCTTTCGTTCCAGACTGTGTCGAGAATTTGAGGTTTTGGAGCAGCAGCAAGTCACAGCTTCCGGCAATCGCGGGACCCTCCTAAAAGTCGAATCTCCATTTAAGTTCTTTTTCAAATATATAGCTCGTTAAGTTAGCTCCGTGTGGCCTCAATCAGACTGAAATTTGCGAATTGTAGCCAGGGTTGTGATCCTTTCGTTCCAGACTGTGTCGTGAATTTGATGTTTTTGAGCAGCAGCATGTCACAGCTTCCGGCAATCGCGGGACCCTCTTAAAAGTCGAATCTCCATAAAAGTTCCTTTTCAAATTTGTAGCTCGTTAAGTTAGCTATGTGTGGCCTCAAACAGACTGAAATTTTGCGACTTGTTGCAAGGGATGTGATCCTTTCCTTCCAGACTGTGTTGAGAATTTGATATTTTTTAGCAGCACCATGTCACAGCTTCCGGCAATCGCGGGACCCTCCTAAAAGTCGAATCTCCATTTAAGTTCTTTTTCAAAGATATAGCTCGTTAAGTTAGCTCCGTGTGGCCTCAATCAGACTGAAATTTGCGAATTGTAGCCAGTTTTGTGATCCTTTCGTTCCAGACTGTGTCGGGAATTTGATGTTTTTGAGCAACAGCATGTCATAGCTTCCGGCAATCGCGGGAACCTCCTAAAAGTCGAATCTGTAACGCCCCGATTTCTCGAGTGTCACACAGTAAACCAAACATCACCATTTTCGGAAAGAATTTTTGTCGTTCAATTATTAATCTTGACTTAATGACAAAAGTTCAATTATTACGAAGCTCTTGAAAACTTTACGATAAAAATCTGCTGAATAAATAAGACATGTTTTTCTGAATAAAATAACTCATAAAGAAACGGAACCATAATCAAATACATAAGTGAATCCTTGGGCTAAAGCCCTATATTAACAATACATGAAAAAACCGGAAAACAAAACTGATAAAGATAATTCAACACCACGAACACTCAACCCCCAGCATGGCAATATCAGTCACTCGTCGAGCCAACCGCACTGTCTCTGGCGTTTCCTCACAGGAGCCCTGACCTCCGGTGCATCTCCACGCCCCTCCGTCTCGGCATCCCTAGGTGCATCAACTGCTGCAACATACCGTGGAGCAACAAAGTCCTCCATAGGCTCTGCAGGAACTGGAAGGGACTCGAGAGGCGGAGCTGGAAAGTCATCAAGGCGTGCCCACCAATCGGGTGCCTCGAGCGCCCGTGAAGAAGCGACAAGGTACGAATTCGAGCACGAACTCTCGTCTCCTGGATGTAAGAAGCGACAAGGTACGAAGGGCATCTTGACCTTGCCCCACTCCATGCTCTGAGTCTCGACGACGTTCCAATGCCGGTCACGTCCCGTGATCGTAGCGCTGCCGACGTAGATGCGACGTGCCTTGGCAGAGTCGGACTGCCAAGCATTGTCGTTATGCTGGTCAGGTAAGTCTATCGTCCATGAGACCACTGTACTCTTGGTCTTCATCATCTGGGCCCCCCCCCAGAATAACACATAAACAAACAACAGGGTCAGATCTCATGTTCTTGAAGGTGCGAAAAACACTAGAAAGGGGGGGGGGTTGAATAGAGTTTTTGAATCTCGGGTATACTTTTAAGCTTTTTCAAAACTCAAAGATAAAAACTAAGTGCTGAATAATAGGAAGTAAAGCACACGAGTATTTTATCCTGGTTCACTTGAGATAAAAGCTCAAGCTAATCCAGTCCACCTGTGAAGGTGATTTCTTCCTTCTTCTGATGAAGGCAATCCACTAAAATCAATGAATGTTACAACTGCACTTTGCAACCTGCTAAGTGACTAACAATACACTGATTTTCTCACTAGTATCCTCTTAAGAAGCTGATCTACCGATCCTCTTAAGACTAGCTAAATACTGAATCAGCCTTGATTGAGTCCTCTCAAGATCCGACCAACCTTGGTCTCTTGATGAACTTTACAAAATGTGTAAAAAGGTTTCGGGTTTACAATAAGTGCTTCTAACAAGCGAATAGTAAACTCAGAAGTTTAAGAACAGTGAAGAAATAATGCTAAGAGAATGGTTCGTATGTGTTGAATATTTTCAGCAAAGTTTCTTAGCTTCTTTCTTCTTTCTTCAGCCTTTATATACTCCAAGACTTGTGATGTAGCCGTTGCTAGGGTTTTATCCGTTGGAGTGGCAATTCTGTAATATCAGACTGCTAGGCTGTACAAGGTAGGTGGCGGACAGACTGAGACTTGTACGATGTTGTACTGTGATAGCGACCTGTCCTCTCACGGGTTGACTTGAGATCAAGGAGCTTCAGATGAATGTAGGTGAAGCTTCTGATCATCATCAGATTGAAGCTTGGAATCTTCTGACCATGCAACTTCTGCTTCTGAACAAGTTCCTCAGAACTTCTGATCGTCAGAGCTAGAATAGCTTGGGTCTTCAGAACCAACTTCTTGCAAGTCTTCAGAACTTGAGTCTTCTGCTTCTGGATCGTTCCACTGGAACATCTGGTCTTCAGAACTTCTGACTTGAGTTCTTCAGATCTTCTTGAGAGCTTCCATCTTCAGAACTTCTGAAGTATTTGCCACTGTTCAGAACAAACATGGTAGGATAATGAGCTCTCTTTTTAGTAACCCTTGGTTCTTCTTCTTCTGAACGAATAGGCTTGGGGCAGATTCAGAACCTGTTTGTCACAACTTAAAAAGACAAACGTTAGGGTACCACAATTGTTCATCATCACAAACCTTAATTGTAATCATCAAAACATAGAGATGCAACCACTGATCAAACCTTGATCTTACAATCTCCCCCTTTTTGATGATGACAAAACAAGTATTTTGATGAACAATTTTTACACAATAAACTGAATACACAAGAGAGAATGGATCAGAGATTAAACTTATCCTTGTGTAACGGTTTGCAATGCTCTTTCTTAATCTGGGTTAAAACCTGATTCTGAGCAAGGGTCTCCCCTTGACTCCCCCTGAATCTATGACTAGATGAATTTGTGAGGAATCTAGATTCGGAGTCTGGTTATGTGATCAGAATTTACGCTTGAAGAGATGTATACTCATCAGAAGTGATGGTTTCAGAACTTAGCGTATCTCACATAATGACATAGAGTCTTGTCCAGATATAATTGGATTAAAGCGTTAGAAGCAAGATTAGTTCAAAATGTATTCCTTATCTGAGACGCTTGACAATATCTATGTGCTATAAGTATCGATACTTATTCTCCTCTACTGGTTTTATAAAAATTTATCAAAACCAATTTATGTACTCCCCCTTTTTGTCATAATCAAAAAGAGTGAGAAAAACAAAACCAACAATAACAATAACAGGAAATGATGCAAATAAGATATGTTATTATTACGGAACGGAGAAGAAGTACAAAGGATCGAGAGAAATGAATAAGACTAATCCTAGATAAATAGGAAAGCTCGAGAATTCTTCATGGAGAGAAGTTGAAGGTGGAGGGGACGAATGTCCTGATCAATTGAGGCTAACTGAGTAGCCAGTTCTTCCTTCAAGGAAACATTCTCCTGGACAGCCTCTTGATCCGCCTCATGGTGATCTTCCTCATATTCCAGAAGCATGCAGATGCCCTGGAACTGATCTTCAACGTCCTTCCGACGATTGGTCAGACGGAGGAGGTCATTCAGAACTTCTTGAAGGTTCTGAAGACAGAGTGTCTGATGAGAAGTGAGCCAACAGGTCAGAAGATGCTCAATCTTCTCAATAGCTTGAGAGATCTCAGAAGAGGAAAGATTAACACTCCATGGAAAGACTTGGTCAAATACCAAGGTCTTGAGTTCAGAAATCAAATCGACAGAAGTCATTCTTGAACAAGGAGGAATGAAACAGAATGATGAGGGAGTGAGGTGCTTTGTGATGAAGTAAAAGGATGGCGAAGATTATAAGGAGAAAAGGTAACAGAAAAACATGCAGAAAACTTATCAAATCATAAAGGCATGTAAGTTACTAAATGGACGGTGCACTGAATCAGATAGGAAATAATTAAACATAGTCAGCATAAAATAAATGCGGTCATAACAATTAAATGTATGCATGATAGAGATGAGGAATCATGGCTTGGAAGAGGAGGGAAGGTTTTCCATTAGATACTTCATGATGGCCTCCATTTTGCTTGAGGACTCTGCAATCTGCTTGCTCTGCTCAGTCTGAACTTGTCCTTGTTGCTCAACCATCTGAAACAATCGTTGCTGATCATCTTGAATCCTGTCAATCCGGGCAGCTAAAACGGCAACTTCTGGAGCCGGATTAGAAGTGGGAACTTCTCAGAACCAGTTGTGGTCCTTGATTTCTCAATACACTCCTTCAGATAATTGAAAAGTAGGAATGGCAGACATATAAGCTCACCAGTTGAAATGTAGTACATGATTACCTTCTGAGTTGCATTCAGGTAATCAGTTCCTCCAGTTCTAGGGTGAATGCAGTGCATGAAGATCTTTTGCCAAATCTTCATCTCAGACTTCAAGTCCTTAAAGCTGTACTTGGTTTTCTCGTAAGACCAGTTGTCATAAAGCGCCTTGTTGACCACGGTCCTCATTCCCGCAACATTTGCTTCAACATTCTTGATCCTTTTTCCCTGCTGAAACTCCATACCCAGCAGTTTTGCTATAGATTCTTCAGAGATCACAATTTTCTTGGCCAGTACATGGGAGACGACGTAGTAGTCGTTGCAGACTGCATTCTTCCAGAACTCGACAACCAATTTGTGATAGATTGGACCAACGAGCCTGTTGAAGTACCCAGACCATCCTTGCAACTCGACTTGGTTCCTGATATCAAACCCATGTTGAGCAAGATTATCAAAATCAACTCTTGCTTCGCAGCACACATTCAGTTCTTCCACTTTCTTTGCACAGGTGACTACATTTGGTGCATTCAGAATCTTCTGAGCTTCCTCGAATCTTTGCTTCTCTTGATCTTTGGCAGTTTGTGTGGTAGAAGCAGGAACATTCGCCTTAGTTTTCCTCGATTTGCCCATGATTTTCAGAGATGGAGGTTTAGGGTTCAGAGAGAGGAGGAAATGTTGGAGGAAGGAATATGAATGAATGCAATGCACACGGATAGTTTCAAAACCGTAAGTGTAAGTGAGTGGGAGATCGTGTGTGACAGTGCATATAGTGGGTTTAATGGTAACCGTTGACAGTTTTCCTTAAGAAATTAAAGGCAAAATCAACGGTTATAAAATATATAGTCTGAAAATAGCATAGTAGAGGAGAGTAGACGTCATCATTATAGCAGATATACCACGCGACTCAAGGAACTATGTCACAAATGAAGTGACACGTGTATTGTTGTCTACCACAGAAGTTTAACCAGTGGGTTAAGTGCTTCTGATCGGGTAACTTCTGAAGGAGGTAACATCTGATGACTTCAGAAGTACCAGGGTCAGAAGTTCTGAAGAAAACCTTACTCTGGACAAAAATCCATGTTCAGATTTTCAAGAATAAATAAAAACCTATCTTCTGCCAAGGGCTTAGTAAAAATATCTGCCCACTGATGGTCAGTATCAACATACTCTAATGATAGAGTGCCCTTCTGAACATGATCACGAATATAATGATACTTTACCTCTATATGCTTTGCTCTTGAATGTAGAATAGGATTCTTGCTGAGTGAAATAGCAGCTGTGTTGTCACAGTAGATAGGAACCTTCTTCATAGACAATCCATAGTCCTCTAGATGGTTCTTCATCCATATGGTTTGTGTACAGCAAGTGGCAGCTGAGACATACTCTGCTTCAGCAGTTGATAGAGCAATTCTGTTCTGTCTTTTGCTTGACCAAGATACAAGATTTGATCCAAGGAAATGACAGCTTCCAGAGGTGCTTTTCCTTTCCACTCTATCTCCAGCAAAGTCAGCATCACAAAAACCTGAAAGTGTATACTCTGATGTTTTTCTATACATCAAGCCAAGGTTAGTAGTTCCTTTTAGATATTTGAGGATCCTCTTAACAGCAGTTAAGTGAGTCTCTCTAGGATCTGATTGGAACCTAGCACAGAGATGCACACTAAACAATATATCAGGTCTAGATACAGTTAAGTAAAGAAGAGAGCCTATCATTCCACGATAGAGCTTCTGACAAACCTTAGAGGAAACTTCCTCTTTCTCAAGAATGCATGTTGGATGCATTGGAGTCTTTGAGATGTTGCAGTCACTCATGTTGAACTTCTTCAGAAGTTCCAGGGTGTACTTCTTCTGATGGATATAGGTGACTCCTGGTCGTTGATCTATTTGAATTCCCAGAAAATATTTAAGTTCTCCCATCATGCTCATTTCAAATTCAGCCTGCATTAACTTAGAAAATTCCTTGCACAAGGAGGGATTAGCAGAACCAAAAATGATATCATCAACATAATTCTGAACTATAAGAATGTCATTCTTATAGGTTCTGCAGAAAAGAGTATTGTCACCTTTACCCCTTACAAACTCATTCTGTAGAAGAAAGGAGCTGAGCCTTTCATACCACGCTCTGGGAGCTTGCTTCAATCCATAGAGTGACTTCTTGAGCTTGTAGACATGCTCTGGGTGTTTGTCATCTTCAAAGCCAGGAGGTTGCTTGACATACACTTCCTCTGAAATGTAGCCATTGAGGAAGGCACTTTTGACGTCCATCTGGTGAAGAATGATGTTGTGATTTACTGAGAAGGAAATCAGTAGCCTTATAGCTTCAAGCCTTGCTACAGGAGCAAAGGTCTCAGTGTAATCAATTCCCTCTTGTTGACTGTAGCCTTGAGCTACCAGTCTTGCCTTATTTCTTGTTACTTCTCCTTTTTCATTCAGCTTGTTTCTGAATACCCACTTGGTTCCAATGACATGGAAACCTTTGGGTTTGGGCATTAAGGTCCATACATCATTCTTGGTGAACTGATCTAGCTCTTCTTGCATTGCTTGAATCCAGCCTTTGTCTTCAAGAGCTTCATCAACTGATTTTGGCTCAATGAGAGACACAAATCCCTTCAGACTCAGAAGAGTCTCTTCTGAAGGTTTGAGCATAGACCTGGTTCTGACGGGAGCATCTTTGTTGCCAATGATCAGTTCTTCTGGATGAGAAGCAACTATTCTTTTCTTCTTCTGAAGTGGATCAGAAGTTGTTGGAAAATCTTCAGATGCTTCTGTCTCTGGAGCAACATCCTCTGGGCTTTTCATTGGTTGATTTGCTTCTGAACAGTCAATGCTTAAATCTGCAAATCTTTCAAACAGCTTTGACTTTTCTGAGCCAAGCTTATCATCAAATCTAATCTGGATGGATTCCTCAAGAGTTTGATGAATAATATTATAAATTCTAAAACCTTTAGATCTTTCAGAATAACCAAGAAAATAACATTTTAAAGCTTTAGAATCGAATTTACCCAATTGCTCCTTAGTGTTGAGCATGAAGCAAGTACTTCCGAATGGATGGAAGTAAGAGATATCAGGTTGTCTTCCTTTGCATAGCTCATACGGAGTTTTCTCCAGAATTGGTCTAATGGAGATTCTGTTCTGGATGTAGCAAGCAGTGTTGATTGCTTCTGCCCAGAAGTGCTTGGCCATACTTGATTCTTGCATCATGGTGCGAGCCATCTCCTGAAGAGTTCTATTCTTTCTCTCAACTACTCCATTTTGTTGAGGAGTGCGAGGACAAGAGAAGTTATGGGAGATTCCTTGAGAGTTGAATAAATCTTCAAAAGCTTTGTTCTCAAATTCTCCACCATGATCACTTCTGACAGTAATCACAGAAGATTGAAACTCCTTATGAACTTGGGTAATGAAGTTAGTGAACACGGTATGTGTTTCATCTTTGTGCCTTAGGAACTTTACCCATGTCCACCTGCTATAGTCATCCACAATAACTAACCCATACTTCTTTCCTCCAATGGATTCAGTTTTCACCGGTCCAAAGAGATCAATGTGAAGTAGCTCAAGGGGCCTTGTTGTAGATACCACATTCTTTGCTTTAAAAGGCTTCTTGGTGAATTTTCCTATCTGACAAGCTTCACACAGAGCCTCTGATGAGTACTTCAGACGAGGCAATCCTCTGACGAGATTTAGCTTGCTAAGTTGAGAGATTTTTCTGAGACTTGCATGTCCTAGACGTCTGTGCCAGATCCATTGCTCATCATTAACTGACATGAGACACTTGACCTTCTGAGATAGCAGTTCAGAGGATCTGATTTTGTAAATATCATTTTTCCTTTTCCCAGAAAATAAAACAGATCCATCTGTCTGACTAACAGCTTTGCATCCGGTTTGATTGAAGATCACATCGTATCCATTGTCAGCAATTTGGCTTATGGAAAGCAAGTTGTGAAATAATCCTTCCACCAGAAGTACATCATTGATAACTGGAATTTTTCCATCTCCTATGGAACCTTTTCCAATAATTTTTCCCTTCTGGTTTCCTCCAAAGCCAACGTCTCCTCCTGACTTAAGCGGTGTCAGTTCTTGGAATATAGACCTTGTGCCCGTCATGTGTCGCGAGCATCCACTGTCCAGGTACCATGACAGGTGTCTTAACTGAGCTGCATAAGATGTCTCATCATCATTCTCAGAGTCTGAATCATCTTCTGAAGCTTCAGCATCTCTGCTAGTGGTAGCCATTAGAGCCTCCACAGCTTCATCTTCTTCTGACTCAGCTTCTTCTGAATCAGTTGCATCAAAGGTTATGAGGGCTTTCTTCTTGAAGACTTTTCTAGGTCTCTTGTCCTTCTTAAGCTTGGGACAGTCACTCTTGTAGTGCCCAGATTCCTTCCACTCGAAGCAAGTGACTTCCTTTCCAGATGATTTCTTCTGACCAGATGAAGATTCATATCTTCCTGAACTCCTCTTTGGTCCTTTTCCCTTGCTATGTATGTTCTTCCAGAGTTTGCTTAGCCTCTTTGTGAAGAGAGACAGCTCTTCATCATCAGACGCATCTGATAGCTCTTCAGATGAATTTTCTTCTTCTGCCTGATAGGCTTTTGCTTTGTCAGACTTTGACTTAAGAGCAATTGACTTGTCTTTCTTTTGAGGCTTGTCTCCTTTGAGTTCAATCTCATGGCTTCTGAGATGACTCACGAGCTCTTCTAACTTCAACGAGTTCAAATTCCTGGAGAGTTTCAGGGCAGTGACGAAAGCTCTCCACTCCTTAGGAAAACTTCTGATAATCTTCTTGACATGATCACCAGTAGAGTAGCCCTTGTTTAGCACTCTGATTCCAGCAATCAGAGTTTGAAACCTTGAGTACATCTCCTCAATGGTTTCACCAGATTCCATCTTAAACTGCTCATATTGTTGTATGAGAGCAAGAGCCTTGGTTTCCTTGACCTCTTCATTTCCTTCATGTGTCATGACCAAGGAGTCAAAAATGGATTTAGCAGTTTCTTTGTCAGAGATCTTCTCATACTCAATGTATGATATTGAGCTGAATAGCATGGACTTCGCCTTGTGATGATCCTTGAAACGCTTCTTCTGAGCATCAGTCATTTCAGAACGGGGGATCTTCACTCCTGAAGCATCTACTGGATCAGTATAGCCTTCAATGACCATATCCCAGAGATCTGGGTCAGTGCCAAGGAAATAGCACTCTATTCTATCTTTCCAGTACTCAAACTTTTCACCATCAAAGATTGGTGCTCTGAGTTGATTGTTGTTGTTGTTGTTGTCAGCGGAAGTATTGGCTTGGGCCATGATTTGTTTTTCACACAAGGTTCTGGATCACTGAACACTGTTAGGTGTTAAAATCAGAACCGGAGCTCTGATGCCAATTGAAGGTGCGAAAAACACTAGAAAGGGGGGGGTTTGAATAGAGTTTTTGAATCTCGGGTATACTTTTAAGCTTTTTCAAAACTCAAAGATAAAAACTAAGTGCTGAATAATAGGAAGTAAAGCACACGAGTATTTTATCCTGGTTCACTTGAGATAAAAGCTCAAGCTAATCCAGTCCACCTGTGAAGGTGATTTCTTCCTTCTTCTGATGAAGGCAATCCACTAAAATCAATGAATGTTACAACTGCACTTTGCAACCTGCTAAGTGACTAACAATACACTGATTTTCTCACTAGTATCCTCTTAAGAAGCTGATCTACCGATCCTCTTAAGACTAGCTAAATACTGAATCAGCCTTGATTGAGTCCTCTCAAGATCCGACCAACCTTGGTCTCTTGATGAACTTTACAAAATGTGTAAAAAGGTTTCGGGTTTACAATAAGTGCTTCTAACAAGCGAATAGTAAACTCAGAAGTTTAAGAACAGTGAAGAAATAATGCTAAGAGAATGGTTCGTATGTGTTGAATATTTTCAGCAAAGTTTCTTAGCTTCTTTCTTCTTTCTTCAGCCTTTATATACTCCAAGACTTGTGATGTAGCCGTTGCTAGGGTTTTATCCGTTGGAGTGACAATTCTGTAATATCAGACTGCTAGGCTGTACAAGGTAGGTGGCGGACAGACTGAGACTTGTACGATGTTGTACTGTGATAGCGACCTGTCCTCTCACGGGTTGACTTGAGATCAAGGAGCTTCAGATGAATGTAGGTGAAGCTTCTGATCATCATCAGATTGAAGCTTGGAATCTTCTGACCATGCAACTTCTGCTTCTGAACAAGTTCCTCAGAACTTCTGATCGTCAGAGCTAGAATAGCTTGGGTCTTCAGAACCAACTTCTTGCAAGTCTTCAGAACTTGAGTCTTCTGCTTCTGGACCGTTCCACTGGAACATCTGGTCTTCAGAACTTCTGACTTGAGTTCTTCAGATCTTCTTGAGAGCTTCCATCTTCAGAACTTCTGAAGTATTTGCCACTGTTCAGAACGAACATGGTAGGATAATGAGCTCTCTTTTTAGTAACCCTTGGTTCTTCTTCTTCTGAACGAATAGGCTTGGGTCAGATTCAGAACCTGTTTGTCACAACTTAAAAAGACAAACGTTAGGGTACCACAATTGTTCATCATCACAAACCTTAATTGTAATCATCAAAACATAGAGATGCAACCACTGATCAAACCTTGATCTTACAGTTCTCAAATAACATTCACGTATCCAAGTAATACTCATAAATAACGAGGTACAAAAATCATAAACTTTATATTATATCTCAGTCAGTCACCTAAGTTCAGTTAGGCTAACGACCTCACCATTCACACAACCACCTCAACACCAATGGCCATAATCACGATCATCCGCAGATGAACAAATCTCGGAGGGGACTCACCGTACAACCCTCAATCATGTGGGGGGACTCACCGTCCGCCAGACTCACCGTCGGTCCACAGAATCACAAGGCAACCGCAGTCAGCCAATCACGTGGGGACTCACCGTACAACCCACAAAACACCCTCGCGTGCAAGTAACCGTTTGTCTCTAACAGTACCATCGTTCTCATGGTCCATAGTCTTCACCAGACCTATGTCCAATTATTCACATTTTACTTGCAAGCGATTAAGTTCTCATTTCTCTTTGATAAAGGCTCTATTGAGTCAACCTAGAGTCTTAACATTTTCACAAAACTTATATAACTTAAATGACAGTAAATAAGCACAGCACCAAAAGGAATTACAGCTAGGTGAGCGACCTTTTGGTAGTAATCAAGATAGGCAACATATAAGTCATTCCAAGGCACTTAACATGTTCTCATGCATATCAATACTTAGATCATGGCAACTCCACCAATCAAGCTATCACATAAACTTGTGCACGAGTCGGAAAGAAGAAAAACGTGCCAACAACCACAAAAATGGCTTAGCCGAACCCCCAAGGGTCCAAGGTTCTCTAAAACACTTCCTTCCTTCCATCTCAACTTCACAAGTCAATGTCCAGCCAACAAACATAAACATATACTCTCCAAAAATCCAGCAAAGATCATGTTGCAAATTGCTTCTTAAAATCATGTGATAATCTAGGCAATTTTAGCATAAAATCATGATTTTCATACATGAAACCTAGGGTCATTTGGAAAACATCAACCTACTGATCAAGGCATCACACAAGCTTTACAAATATGGTATAAATTCCAGAAATAATCAGCAATAATCAATACATTGAAAAGCTCAAGAAAAATCCACCAAAACCCAAGGTTTTGGCCTAGGCGAGAACACCATTTGCTCTAGGGGTCTTTCCCCTTTTTTTTGAAAAACTTTTGGCCATCCTCTAGGTCATTGAACAGAAGCAAAGCATCAACCAAAGGATCATCATTCTCAGCCCTAAGCATGCAAATTCAGTACAGAATTCGTTCCAAACATCAACATGGCAAAACTAGTCCAAATTGGCAACTATGGCAAGTAGTATGGTATCAACTTGTATCACATTTTAGGCTGCAAATTTCAAACCCTTAAACATACATTCTACCCTCATCCAAACGTGAATCATACAACCAAATAAGATCAGAATATAGTCATGCTAACTAAGGAATCCATCATCACATAAAACCTAGACTCTACCCACTAGATCCACCCCTTACCTTTGGTGTTGGGTTTGAGAAAGATGAAGGTTTGGTTCTTGAAAAAGATGAATGAAAAGGGCTACTCTTTGCTGCACCTTCAACCTTGATCTGGTCTCCTCCTCTCCCTCTTGATCACACTTGCTTTCACTCTTGCTCTTCTCCTTTCTTCCTCTCTAGCCGCCACTCTCCCTCTCCCTTGCTCTCTTCTTTTCTTTCTTTTTCACTTCTGAATTGTGTGGGCAAAACAAGAGTGGTTGATTAGGTTTCCTTTCAGCCTTATAGTTCTCCCAAAAACTGAAGCAAAGTTCCCCCTTTGCCCCTCTATACACGGCCAAGACATGCACCATCAAGGGCATGCATAATTCACACATTTTTGAATGGGAACAAGGCATTAATGGCACTTAATTTCCTATTAATCCTTGTCTCAAAACTGACCAGCTTTTGTTCATGAGCCTTAAACCCTAATTATCTTCTCTAAACTCTTGCTAAATAGTCAACCAAGTCTTCCCTCCTTCCTTCCTCATGGAATTCGAGTAGCATGCCTTATGGGCTAGGCTTTCTTTGTTTTTCTTCTCCTTTCATAGCTTGGCCCAAGTCCAACTAATTACCCTCCTAACTACTGAATAAGAGGATAAAATGAATCAAGGCAAACTCCTTCCCTTGATTTTAAAGAAGTAAATTCGGAATTAAGAGGATTTCTTCTAGCAAAATTGCTTGTACAGAACAGCCTGACCTTCTGTCACTAAAACAAGGCTATCTCGGGGTACAGAGGTCGGAATGACCTGAAACCAACGAGATAATTTAGCTAACTCAGAGAGCTACAACTCTCATGAAGGAAGCTTTTCAAGATTAGGTCTTTAAGACCTCCCAAAAATTCACACAAGGTCACGGACAGTTTAGCAAATCAATCAAACTTCACTAGAAATTTCACTTTTATTCAATAAATCACTTAAGCAATACATAAGCAAGGTTAGGGTCTTACAGAATCTCCATTGAGGTTCTTTTTCAAAGTTGTAGCTCGTTAAGTTTGCTCCGTGCGGCCTCAATCAGACTAAAATTTCGCGACTTGTAGCCAGGGCTGTGATCCTTTCGTTCCAGACTATGTCGAGAATTCGATGTTTTTGAGCAGCAGCGTGTCACAGCTTCCGGCAATCGCGGGACCCCCTTAAAAGTCGAATCTCCATTTATGTTCTTTTTCAAAGTTGTAGCTCATTAAGTTAGCTCAGTGTGGCCTCAATCAAACTGAAATTTCAGAACTTGTAGCCAGGGCTGTGTTCCTTTCGTTCCAGACTGTGTCGAGAATTTGAGGTTTTTGAGCAGCAGCATGTCACAGCTTCCGGCAATCGCGGGACCCTCCTAAAAGTCGAATCTCCATTTAGGTTCTTTTTCAAAGTTGTAGCTCGTTAAGTTAGCTCCGTGTGGCCTCAATCAGACTAAAATTTGGCGAATTGTAGCAAGGGCAGTGTTCCTTTCGTTCCAGACTGTGGTGAGAATTTGATGTTTTTGAGCAGCAGCATGTCACAGCTTCCGGCAATCGCGAGACCCTCTTAAAAGTCGAATCTCCATAAAAGTTCCGTTTCAAATTTGTAGCTCGTTAAGTTAGCTATGTGTGGCCTCAATAAGACTGAAATTTGGCGAATTGTAGCCAGGGTTGTGATCCTTTCGTTCCAGACTGTGTCAAGAATTTGATGTTTTGAGCAGCAGCATGTCACAGCTTCCGGCAATCGCGGGACCCTCTTAAAATTCAAATCTCCATAAAAGTTCCTTTTTAAATTTGAGCTCGTTAAGTTAGCTATGTGTGGCCTCAATCAGACTGAAATTTTGCGACTTGTAGCAAGGGATGTGATCCTTTCCTTCCATACTGTGTGGAGAATTTGATATTTTTTAGCAGCACCATGCCACAGCTTCCGGCAATCGCTGTACCCTCCTAAAAGTCGAATCTCCATTTAAGTTCTTTTTCAAAGATATAGCTCGTTAAGTTAGCTCTGTGTGGCCTCAATCAGACTGAAATTTGCGAATTGTAGCCAGGGTTGTGATCCTTTCGTTCCAGATTGTGTCGAGAATTTGATGTTTTTGAGCAGCAGCATGTCACAGCTTCCGGCAATAGTGGGACCCTCTTAAAAGTCGAATCTCCATAAAAGTTCCTTTTCAAATATGTAGCTCGTTAAGTTAGCTATGTGTGGCCTCAATCAGACTGAAATTTTGCGACTTGTAGCAAGGGATGTGATCCTTTCCTTCCAGACTGTGTTGAGAATTTGATATTTTTTAGCAGCACCATGTCACAGCTTTCGGCAATCGCGGGACCCTCCTAAAAGTCGAATCTCCATTTAAGTTCTTTTTCAGATATATAGCTCGTTAAGTTAGCTCCGTGTGGCCTCAATCAGACTGAAATTTGCGAATTGTAGCCAGGGTTGTGATCCTTTCGTTCCAGACTGTGTCGAGAATTTGATGTTTTTGAGCAGCAGCATGTCACAGCTTCCGGCAATCGCGGGACCCTCTTAAAAGTCGAATCTCCATAAAAGTTCCTTTTCAAATTTGTAGCTCGTTAATTTAGCTATGTGTGGCCTCAATCAGACTGAAATTTTGCGACTTGTAGCAAGGGATGTGATCCTTTCCTTCCAGACTGTGTTGAGAATTTGATATTTTTTAGCAGCACCATGTCACAGCTTTCGGCAATCGCGAGACCTTCCTAAAAGTCGAATCTCCATTTAAGTTCTTTTTCAAAGATATAGCTCGTTAAGTTAGCTCCGTGTGGCCTCAATCAGACTGAAATTAGCGAATTGTAGCCAGTTTTGTGATCCTTTCGTTCCAGACAGTGTCGGGAATTTTATGTTTTTGAGCAACAGCATGTCACAGCTTCCGGCAATCGCTGGACCCTCCTAAAAGTCGAATCTCCATTGAGGTTCTTTTTCAAAGTTGTAGCTCGTTAAGTTAGCTCCGTGCGGCCTCAATCAGACTAAAATTTCGCGACTTGTAGCCAGGGCTGTGATCCTTTCGTTCCAGACTATGTCGAGAATTCGATGTTTTTGAGCAGCAGCGTGTCACAGCTTCCGACAATCGCGGGACCCTCTTAAAAGTCAAATCTCCATTTAGGTTCTTTTTCAAAGTTGTAGCTCATTAAGTTAGCTCAGTGTGGCCTCAATCAGACTGAAATTTCAGAACTTGTAGCCAGGGCAGTGTTCCTTTCGTTCCAAACTGTGTCGAGAATTCGATGTTTTTGAGCAGCAGCATGTCACAGCTTCCGGCAATCGCGGGACCCTCTTAAAAGTGGAATCTCCATTTAGGTTCTTTTTCAAAGTTGTAGCTCATTAAGTTTGCTCCGTGTGGCCTCAATCAGACTGAAATTTGGCGAATTGTAGCAAGGGTTGTGATCCTTTCGTTCCAGACTGTGTCGAGAATTTGATGTTTTGAGCAGCAGCATGTAACAGCTTCCAGCAATCGCGGGACCCTCTTAAAAGTCGAATCTCCATAAAAGTTCCTTTTCAAATTTGAGCTCGTTAAGCTAGCTATGTGTGGCCTCAATCAGACTGAAATTTTGCGACTTGTAGCAAGGGATGTGATCCTTTCCTTCCAGACTGTGTTGAGAATTTAATATTTTTTAGCAGCACCATGTCACAGCTTCCGGCAATCGCGGGACCCTCCTAAAAGTCGAATCTCCATTTAACTTCTTTTTCAAATATATAGCTCGTTAAGTTAGCTCCGTGTGGCCTCAATCAGACTGAAATTTGCGAATTGTAGCCAGTTTTGTGATCCTTTCGTTCCAGACTGTGTCGGGAATTTGATGTTTTTGAGCAACAGCATGTCACAGCTTCCGGCAATCGCGGGACCCTCCTAAAAGTCGAATCTCCATTGAGGGTCTTTTTCAAAGTTGTAGCTCGTTAAGTTAGCTCCGTGCGGCCTCAATCAGACAAAAATTTCGCGACTTGTAGCCAGGGCTGTGATCCTTTCGTTCCATACTATGTCGAGAATTCGATGTTTTTGAGCAGCAGCGTGTCACAGCTTCTGGCATTTGCGGGACCCTTTTAAAAGTCGAATCTCCATTTAGGTTCTTTTTCAAAGTTGTAGCTCATTAAGTTAGCTCAGTGTGGCCTCAATCAGACTGAAATTTTGCGACTTGTAGCAAGGGCTGTGTTCCTTTAATTCCAGACCGTGTTGAGAATTTGATGTTTTTGAGCAGCAGCATGTCACAGCTTCAGGCAATCGCGGGACCCTCCTAAAAGTCGAATCTCCATTTAGGTTCTTTTTCAAAGTTGTAGCTCATTAAGTTAGCTCCGTGTGGCCTCAATCAGACTGAAATTTTGCGACTTGTAGCAAGGGATGTGTTCCTTTCATTCCAGACCGTGTTGAGAATTTTATGTTTTTGAGCAGCAGCATGTCACAGCTTCGGCAATCGCGGAAAAGTCGAATCTCCATTTAGGTTCTTTTTCAAAGTTGTAGCTCGTTAAGTTAGCTCCGTGTGGCCTCAATCAGACTAAAATTTGGCGAATTGTAGCTGGGGCAGTGTTCCTTTCGTTCCAGACTGTGTCGAGAATTTGATGTTTTTGAGCAGCAGCATGTCACAGCTTCAGGCAATCGCGGGACCCTCCTAAAATTCGAATCTCCATTTAGGTTCTTTTTCAAAGTTGTAGCTCATTAAGTTAGCTCCGTGTGGCCTCAATCAGACTGAAATTTTTCGAATTGTAGCCAGGGCTGTGATCCTTTCGTTCCAGACTGTGTCGAGGATTTGAGGTTTTTGAGCAGCAGCATGTCACAGCTTCCGGCAATCGCGGGACCCTCCTAAAAGTCGAATCTCCATTTAGGTTCTTTTTCAAAGATATAGCTCGTTAAGTTAGCTCTGTGTGGCCTCAATCAGACTGAAATTTGGCGAATTGTAGCCGGGGTTGTGATCCTTTCGTTCCAGACTGTGTCGAGAATTTGATGTTTTGAGCAGCAGAATGTCACAGCTTCCGGCAATCGCGGGACCCTCTTAAAAGTCGAATCTCCATAAAAGTTCCTTTTCAAATTTGAGCTCGTTAAGTTAGCTATGTGTGTCCTCAATCAGACTGAAATTTTGCGACTTGTAGCAAGGGATGTGATCCTTTCCTTCCAGACTGTGTTGAGAATTTGATATTTTTTAGCAGCACCATGTCACAGCTTCCGGCATTCGCGGGACCCTCCTAAAAGTCGAATCTCCATTTAAGTTCTTTTTCAGATATATAGCTCGTTAAGTTAGCTCCGTGTGGCCTCAATCAGACTGAAATTTGCGAATTGTAGCCAGGGTTGTGATCCTTTCGTTCCAGACTGTGTCGAGAATTTGATGTTTTTGAGCAGCATCATGTCACAGCTTCCGGCAATCGCGAGACCCTCTTAAAAGTCGAATCTCCATAAAAGTTCCTCTTCAAATTTGTAGCTCGTTAAGTTAGCTATGTGTGGCCTCAATCAGACTGAAATTTTGCGACTTGTAGCAAGGGATGTGATCCTTTCCTTCCAGACTGTGTTGAGAATTTGATATTTTTTAGCAGCACCGTGTCACAGCTTCCGGCAATCGCGGGACCTTCCTAAAAGTCGAATCTCCATTTAAGTTCTTTTTCAAAGATATAGCTCGTTAAGTTAGCTCCGTGTGGCCTCAATCAGACTGAAATTTGCGAATTGTAGCCAGTTTTGTGATCCTTTCGTTCCAGACTGTGTCGGGAATTTGATGTTTTTGAGCAACAGCATGTCACAGCTTCCGGCAATCGCGGGACCCTCCTAAAAGTCGAATCTCCATCGAGGTTCTTTTTCAAAGTTGTAGCTCGTTAAGTTAGCTCTGTGCGGCCTCAATCAGACTAAAATTTCGCGACTTGTAGCCAGGGCTGTGATCCTTTCGTTCCTGACTATGTCGAGAATTCGATGTTTTTGAGCAGCAGCGTGTCACAGCTTCCGGCAATCGCGGGACCCTCTTAAAAGTCAAATCTCCATTTAGGTTCTTTTTCAAAGTTATAGCTCATTAAGTTAGCTCAGTGTGGCCTCAATCAGACTGAAATTTCAAAACTTGTAGCCAGGGCTGTGTTCCTTTCATTGCAGACCGTGTTGAGAATTTTATGTTTTGAGCAGCAACATGTCACAGCTTCCGGCAATCGCGGGACCCTCTTAAAAGTCGAATCTCCACTTAGGTTCTTTTTCAAAGTTGTAGCTCGTTAAGTTAGCTCCATGTGGCCTCAATCAGACTAAAATTTGGCGAATTGTAGCCAGGGCAGTGTTTCTTTCGTTCCAGACTGTGTCGAGAATTTGATGTTTTTGAGCAGCAGCATGTCACAAGCTTCCGGCAATCGCGGGACTCTCTTAAAGTCGAATCTCCATTTAGGTTCTTTTTCAAAGTTGTAGCTCATTAAGTTAGCTCCGTGTGGCCTCAATCAGACTGAAATTTGGCGAATTGTAGCAAGGGTTGTGATCCTTTCGTTCCAGACTGTGTCGAGAATTTGATGTTTTGAGCAGCAGCATGTCACAGCTTCCGGCAATCGCGGGAACCTCTAAAAAGTCGAATCTCCATAAAAGTTCCTTTTCAAATTTGAGCTCGTTAAGTTAGCTATGTGTGGCCTCAATCAGACTGAAATTTTGTGACTTGTAGCAAGGGATGTGATCCTTTCCTTCCAGGCTGTGTTGAGAATTTGATATTTTTTAGCAGCACCATGTCACAGCTTCCGACAATCGCGGGACCCTCCTAAAAGTCGAATCTCCATTTAAGTTCTTTTTCAAATATATAGCTCGTTAAGTTAGCTCCGTGTGGCCTCAATCTGACTGAAATTTGCGAATTGTAGCCCGGGTTGTGATCCTTTCGTTCCAGACTGTGTCGAGAATTTGATGTTTTTGAGGCAGCAGCATGTCACAGCTTCCGGCAATCGCGGGACCTCTTAAAAGTCGATTCTCCATAAAAGTTCCGTTTCAAATATGTAGCTCGTTAAGTTAGCTATGTGCGGCCTCAATCAGACTGAAATTTTGCGACTTGTAGCAAGGGATGTGATCCTTTCCTTCCAGACTGTGTTGAGAATTTGATATTTTTTAGCAGCACCATGTCACAGCTTCCGGCAATCGCGGGACCTTCCTAAAAGTCGAATCTCCATTTAAGTTTTTTTTCAAAGATATAGCTCGTTAAGTTATCTCCGTGTGGCCTCAATCAGACTGAATTTGCGAATTGTAGCCAGTTTTTGTGATCCTTTCGTTCCAGACAGTGTCGGGAATTTGATGTTTTTTGAGCAAAGCAATGTCAAGCTTCCGGCAATCGCGGGACCCTCCTAAAAGTCGAATCTCCATTGAGGTTCTTTTTCAAAGTTGTAGTTCGTTAAGTTAGTCCGTGCGGCCTCAAGACTAAAATTTCGCGACATGTAGCCAGGGCTGTGATCCTTTCGTTCCAGACTATGTCGAGAATTCGATGTTTTTGAGCAGCAGCGTGTCACAGCTTCCGGCAATCGCGGGACCCTCTTAAAAGTCAAATCTCCATTTAGGTTCTTTTTCAAAGTTGTAGCTCATTAAGTTAGCTCAGTGTGGCCTCAATCAGACTGAAATTTGCGAATTGTAGCCAGGGGTGTGATCCTTTCGTTCCAAACTGTGTCGAGAAACTGATGTTTTTGAGCAGCAGCATGTCACAGCTTCCGGCAATCGCGGAAAAGTCGAATCTCCATTTAGGTTCTTTTTCAAAGTTGTAGCTCGTTAAGTTAGCTCCGTGGGGCCTCAATCAGACTAAAATTTGGTGAATTGTAGCCAGGGCAGTGTTCCTTTCGTTCCAGACTGTGTCGAGAATTTGATGTTTTTCAGCAGCAGCATGTCACAGCTTCAGGCAATCGCGGGACCCTCCTAAAAGTCGAATCTCCATTTAGGTTCTTTTTCAAAGTTGTAGCTCATTAAGTTAGCTCCGTGTGGCCTCAATCAGACTGAAATTTTTCGAATTGTAGCCAGGGCTGTGATCCTTTCGTTCTAGACTGTGTCGAGAATTTGAGGTTTTTGAGCAGCAGCATGTCACAGCTTCCGGCAATCGCGGGACCCTCCTAAAAGTCGAATCTCCATTTAGGTTCTTTTTCAAAGATATAGCTCGTTAAGTTAGCTCTGTGTGGCCTAAATCAGACTGAAATTTGGCGAATTGTAGCCGGGGTTGTGATCCTTTCGTTCCAGACTGTGTCGAGAATTTGATGTTTTGAGCAGCAGATTGTCACAGCTTCCGGCAATCGCGGGACCCTCTTAAAAGTCGAATCTCCATAAAAGTTCCTTTTCAAATTTGAGCTCGTTAAGTTAGCTATGTGTGGCCTCAATCAGACTGAAATTTTGCGACTTGTAGCAAGGGATGTGATCCTTTCCTTCCAGACTGTGTTGAGAATTTGATATTTTTTAGCAGCACCATGTCACAGCTTCCGGCAATCGCGGGACCTTCCTAAAAGTCGAATCTCCATTTAAGTTTTTTTTCAAAGATATAGCTCCTTAAGTTATCTCGTGTGGCCTCAATCAGACTGAAATTTGCGAATTGTAGCCAGTTTTGTGATCCTTTCGTTCCAGACAGTGTCGGGAATTTGATGTTTTTGAGCACAGCATGTCACAGCTTCCGGAAACGCGGGACCCTCCTAAAAGGCGATTCTCCATTGAGGTTCTTTTTCAAAGTTGTAGCTCGTTAAGTTAGCTCCGTGCGGCCTCAATCAGACTAAAATTTCGCGACTTGTAGCCAGG
>NC_080042.1:83786213-83823069 GCF_012489685.1 Lotus japonicus | reverse complement strand
AAATTTCAGTCTGATTGAGGCCTCGCGGAGCTAATTTAACGAGCTACCACTTTGAAAAAGAACTTTGTGAAGTTTCAAATTTTTGGAGGGTCCCGCGATTGTCGGAAGCTATGAGATGCCGCCGCTCAAGAACATCAAATTCTCGACACAGTCTGTGATGAAAGGATCACACCTCAGGCTACAAGTCGCGAAATTTCAGTCTGATTGAGGCCTCGCGGAGCTAACGTAACGAGCTACAATTTGAAACAGGACTTTTGTGAAGTTTCGACTTTTTGGAGGGTCCCGCGATTGTCGGAAGCTGTTAGATGCGGCCGCTCAATAACATCAAATTATCGACACAGTCTGCAATGAAAGGATCACACCTCAGGCTACAAGTCACGAAATTTCAGCCTGATTGAGGCCTCGCGGAGCTAATGTAACGAGCTACAACTTTGAAAAGAACTTTTGTGAAGTTTCAACTTTTTGGAGGGTCCCGCGATTGTCGGAAGCTGTGAGATGCTGTCGCTCAAGAACATCAAATTCTCGACACAGTCTGCAATGAAAGGATCACACCTCAGGCTACAATCCCGAAATTTCAGTCTGATTGAGGCCTCGCGGAGCTAACGTAACGAGCTACCACTTTGAAAAAGAACTTTTGTGAAGTTTCAACTTTTTGGAGGGTCCCGTGATTGTCGGAAGCTGTGAGATGCCGCCACTCAAGAACATCAAATTCTCGACACAGTCTGCGATGAAAGGATCACACCTCAGGCTACAAGTCGCGAAATTTCATTCTGATTGAGGCTCGCGGAGCTAACGTAACGAGCTACAACTTGAAACAGGACTTTTGTGAAGTTTCGACTTTTTGGAGGTCCCGCGATTGTCGGAAGCTGTTAGATGCGGCCGCTCAATAACATCAAATTATCGACACAGTCTGCAATGAAAGGATCACACCTCAGGCTACAAGTCACGAAATTTCAGTCTGATTGAGGCCTCGCGGAGCTAATGTAACGAGCTACAACTTTGAAAAGAACTTTTGTGAAGTTTCAACTTTTTGGAGGGTCCCGCGATTGTCGGAAGCTGTGAGATGCTGTCGCTTAAGAACATCAAATTCTCGACACAGTCTGCAATGAAAGGATCACACCTCAGGCTACAAGTCGCGAAATTTCAGTCTGATTGAGGCCTCGCGGAGCTAACGTAACGAGCTACCACTTTGAAAAAGAACTTTTGTGAAGTTTCGACTTTTTGGACGGTCCCGCGATTGTCGGAAGCTGTTAGATGCGGCCGCTCAAGAACATCAAATTCTCGACACAGTCTGCAATGAAAGGATCACACCTCAGGCTACAAGTCCGAAATTTCAGTCTGATTGAGGCCTCGCGGAGCTAACGTAACGAGCTACAACTTTGAAAAAGAACTTTTGTGAAGTTTCGACTTTTTGGAGGGTCCCGCGATTGTCGGAAGCTGTGAGATGCCGCCGCTCAAGAACATCAAATTCTCGACACAGTCTGCAATGAAAGGATCACACCTCAGGCTACAAGTCGCGAAATTTCAGTCTGATTGAGGCCTCGCGGAGCTAATGTAACGAGCTACAACTTTGAAAAAGAACTTTTGTGAAGTTTCAACTTTTTGGAGGGTCCCGCGATTGTCGGAAGCTGTGAGATGCTGCCGCTCAAGAACATCAAATTCTCGACACAGTCTGCAATGAAAGGATCACACCTCAGGCTACAAGTCGCGAAATTTCAGTCTGATTGAGGCCTCGCGGAGCTAACGTAACGAGCTACCACTTTGAAAAGAACTTTTGTGAAGTTTCGACTTTTTGGACGGTCCCGCGATTGTCGGAAGCTGTTAGATGCGGCCGCTCAAGAACATCAAATTCTCGACACAGTCTGCAATGAAAGGATCACACCTCAGGCTACAAGTCGCGAAATTTCAGTCTGATTGAGGCCTCGCGGAGCTAACGTAACGAGCTACCACTTTGAAAAAGAACTTTTGTGAAGTTTCGACTTTTTGGAGGGTCCCGCGATTGTCGGAAGCTGTGAGATGCTGCCGCTCAAGAACATCAAATTCTCGACACAGTCTGGAATGAAAGGATCACACGTCAGGCTACAGTCGCGAAATTTCAGTCTGATTGAGGCCTCGCGGAGCTAATTTAACGAGCTACCACTTTGAAAAAGAACTTTTGTGAAGTTTCAACTTTTTGGAGGGTCCCGCGATTGTCGGAAGCTGTGAGATGCTGCGCTCAAGAACATCAAATTCTCGACACAGTCTGCAATGAAAGGATCACACCTCAGGCTACAAGTCGCGAAATTTCAGTCTGATTGAGGCCTCGCGGAGCTAACGTAACGAGCTACCACTTTGAAAAGAACTTTTGTGAAGTTTCGACTTTTTGGACGGTCCCGCGATTGTCGGAAGCTGTTAGATGCGGCCGCTCAAGAACATCAAATTCTCGACACAGTCTGCAATGAAAGGATCACACCTCAGGCTACAAGTCGCGAAATTTCAGTCTGATTGAGGCCTCGCGGAGCTAACGTAACGAGCTACCACTTTGAAAAAGAACTTTTGTGAAGTTTCGACTTTTTGGAGGGTCCCGCGATTGTCGGAAGCTGTGAGATGCTGCCGCTCAAGAACATCAAATTCTCGACACAGTCTGCAATGAAAGGATCACACCTCAGGCTACAAGTCGCGAAATTTCAGTCTGATTGAGGCCTCGCGGAGCTAATGTAACGAGCTACAACTTTGAAAAAGAACTTTTGTGAAGTTTCAATTTTTGGAGGGTCCCGCGATTGTCGGAAGCTATGAGATGCCGCCGCTCAAGAACATCAAATTCTCGACACAGTCTGTGATGAAAGGATCACACCTCAGGCTACAAGTCGCGAAATTTCAGTCTGATTGAGGCCTCGCGGAGCTAACGTAACGAGCTACAACTTGAAAAGGACTTTTGTGAAGTTTCGACTTTTTGGAGGGTCCCGCGATTGTCGGAAGCTGTTAGATGCGGCCGCTCAATAACATCAAATTATCGACACAGTCTGCAATGAAAGGATCACACCTCAGGCTACAAGTCACGAAATTTCAGTCTGATTGAGGCCTCGCGGAGCTAATGTAACGAGCTACAACTTTGAAAAAGAACTTTTGTGAAGTTTCAACTTTTTGGAGGGTCCCGCGATTGTCGGAAGCTGTGAGATGCTGTCGCTTAAGAACATCAAATTCTCGACACAGTCTGCAATGAAAGGATCACACCTCAGGCTACAAGTCGCGAAATTTCAGTCTGATTGAGGCCTCGCGGAGCTAACGTAACGAGCTACCACTTTGAAAAAGAACTTTTGTGAAGTTTCGACTTTTTGGAGGGTCTCGCGATTGTCGGAAGCTGTGAGATGCTGCCGCTCAAGAACATCAAATTCTCGACACAGTCTGGAATGAAAGGATCACACGTCAGGCTACAGGTCGCGAAATTTCAGTCTGATTGAGGCCTCGCGGAGCTAATTTAACGAGCTACCACTTTGAAAAAGAACTTTTGTGAAGTTTCAAATTTTTGGAGGGTCCCGCGATTGTCGGAAGCTATGAGATGCCGCCGCTCAAGAACATCAAATTCTCGACACAGTCTGAGATGAAAGGATCACACCTCAGGCTACAAGTCGCGAAATTTCAGTCTGATTGAGGCCTCGCGGAGCTAACGTAACGAGCTACAATTTGAAACAGGACTTTTGTGAAGTTTCGACTTTTTGGAGGGTCCCGCGATTGTCGGAAGCTGTTAGATGCGGCCGCTCAATAACATCAAATTATCGACACAGTCTGCAATGAAAGGATCACACCTCAGGCTACAAGTCACGAAATTTCAGCCTGATTGAGGCCTCGCGGAGCTAATGTAACGAGCTACAACTTTGAAAAAGAACTTTTGTGAAGTTTCAACTTTTTGGAGGGTCCCGCGATTGTCGGAAGCTGTGAGATGCTGTCGCTCAAGAACATCAAATTCTAGACACAGTCTGCAATGAAAGGATCACACCTCAGGCTACAAATCCCGAAATTTCAGTCTGATTGAGGCCTCGCGGAGCTAACGTAACGAGCTACCACTTTGAAAAAGAACTTTTGTGAAGTTTCAACTTTTTGGAGGGTCCCGTGATTGTCGGAAGCTGTGAGATGCCGCCACTCAAGAACATCAAATTCTCGACACAGTCTGCGATGAAAGGATCACACCTCAGGCTACAAGTCGCGAAATTTCATTCTGATTGAGGCATCGCGGAGCTAACGTAACGAGCTACAACTTTGAAAGCGAACTTTTGTGAAGTTTCGACTTTTTGGAGGGTCCCGCGATTGTCGGAAGCTGTGAGATGCCACCGCTCAAGAACATCAGATTCTCGACACAGTATGCAATGAAAGGATCACACCTCAGGCTACAAGTCGCGAAATTTCAGTCTGATTGAGGCCTCGCGGAGCTAACGTAACGAGCTACAACTTTAAAAGAGAACTTTTGTGAAGTTTCGACTTTTTGGAGGGTCCCGAGATTGTCGGAAGCTGTGAGATGCTGTCGCTCAATAACATCAAATTCTCGACATAGTCTGCAATGAAAGGATCACACCTCAGGCTACAAGTCTCGAAATTCCAGTCTGATTGAGGCCTCGCGGAGCTAACGTAACGAGCTACAAGTTTAAAAAAGAACTTTTGTGAAGTTTCGACTTTTCGGAGGGTCCCGCGATTGTCGGAAGCTGCGAGATGTTGTCGCTCAAGAACATCAAATTCTCGACACAGTCTGGAATGAAAGGATCACACGTCAGGCTACAGGTCGCGAAATTTCAGTCTGATTGAGGCCTCGCGTTGCTAACTTAACGAGCTACAACTTTGGAAAAGAAATTTTGTGAAGTTTCGACTTTTAGGAAGGTCCCGCGATTGTCGGAAGCTGTGAGATGCTGCCGCTCAAAAACATCAAATTCTCGACACAGTCTGCAATGAAAGGATCACACCTCAGGCTACAAGTCGCGAAATTTCAGTCTGATTGAGGTCTCGCGGAGCTAACGTAACGAGCTACAACTTTGAAAGAGAACTTTTGTGAAGTTTCGACTTTTAGGAAGGTCCCGTGATTGTCGGAAGCTGTGAGATGCCGCGCTCAAAAACATCAAATTCTCGACACAGTCTGCAATGAAAGGATCACACCTCAGGCTACAAGTCGCGAAATTTCAGTCTGATTGAGGCCTCGCGGAGCTAACGTAACGAGCTACAACTTTGAAAAAGAACTTTTGTGAAGTTTCGACTTTTTGGAGGGTCCCGCGATTGTCGGAAGCTGTGAGATGCTGCCGCTCAAGAACATCAAATTCTCGACACAGTCTGGAATGAAAGGATCACACGTCAGGCTACAGGTCGCGAAATTTCAGTCTGATTGAGGCCTCGCGGAGCTAATTTAACGAGCTACCACTTTGAAACAGGACTTTTGTTAAGTTTCGACTTTTTGGAGGGTCCCGCGATTGTCGGAAGCTGTTAGATGCGGCCGCTCAATAACATCAAATTATCGACACAGTCTGCAATGAAAGGATCACACCTTAGGCTACAAGTCACGAAATTTCAGTCTGATTGAGGCCTCGCGGAGCTAACGTAACGAGCTACAACTATGAAAAAGAACTTTTGTGAAGTTTCGACTTTTTGGACGGTCCCGCGATTGTCGGAAGCTGTTAGATGCGGCCGCTCAAGAACATCAAATTATCGACACAGTCTGCAATGAAAGGATCACACCTCAGGCTACAAGTCACGAAATTTCAGTCTGATTGAGGCCTCGCGGAGCTAATGTAACGAGCTACAACTATGAAAAAGAACTTTTGTGAAGTTTCGACTTTTTGGACGGTCCCGCGATTGTCGGAAGCTGTTAGATGCGGCCGCTCAAGAACATCAAATTATCGACACAGTCTGTAATGAAAGGATCACCCTCAGGCTACAAGTCACGAAATTTCAGTCTGATTGAGGCCTCGCGGAGCTAACGTAACGAGCTACAACTTTGAAACAGGACTTTTGTGAAGTTTCGACTTTTTGGAGGGTCCCGCGATTGTCGGAAGCTGTTAGATGCGGCCGCTCAAGAACATCAAATTATCGACACCGTCTGCAATGAAAGGATCACACCTCAGGCTACAAGTCACGAAATTTCAGTCTGATTGAGCCTCGCGGAGCTAATGTAACGAGCTACAACTTTGAAAAAGAACTTTTGTGAAGTTTCGACTTTTTGGAGGGTCCCGCGATTGTCTGAAGCTGTGAGATGCTGCCGCTCAAGAACATCAAATTCTCGACACAGTCTGCAATGAAAGGATCACACGTCAGGCTACAAGTCGCGAAATTTCAGTCTGATTGAGGCCTCGCGGAGCTAACGTAACGAGCTACCACTTTGAAAAAGAACTTTTGTGAAGTTTCAACTTTTTGGAGGGTCCCGCGATTGTCGGAAGCTGTGAGATGCCGCCGCTCAAGAACATCAAATTCTCGACACAGTCTGCAATGAAAGGATCACACCTCAGGCTACAAGTCGCGAAATTTCAGTCTGATTGAGGCCTCGCGGAGCTAACGTAACGAGCTACAACTTTAAAAAGAACTTTTGTGAAGTTTCGACTTTTTGGAGGTCCCGCGATTGTCGGAAGCTGTGAGATGCTGCCGCTCAAGAACATCAAATTCTCGACACAGTCTGGAATGAAAGGATCACACGTCAGGCTACAGGTCGCGAAATTTCAGTCTGATTGAGGCCTCGCGGAGCTAATTTAACGAGCTACCACTTTGAAACAGGACTTTTGTTAAGTTTCGACTTTTTGGAGGGTCCCGCGATTGTCGGAAGCTGTTAGATGCGGCCGCTCAATAACATCAAATTATCGACACAGTCTGCAATGAAAGGATCACACCTCAGGCTACAAGTCACGAAATTTCAGTCTGATTGAGGCCTCGCGGAGCTAACGTAACGAGCTACAACTATGAAAAAGAACTTTTGTGAAGTTTCGACTTTTTGGACGGTCCCGCGATTGTCGGAAGCTGTTAGATGCGGCCGCTCAAGAACATCAAATTATCGACACAGTCTGCAATGAAAGGATCACACCTCAGGCTACAAGTCACGAAATTTCAGTCTGATTGAGGCCTCGCGGAGCTAACGTAACGAGCTACAACTATGAAAAAGAACTTTTGTGAAGTTTCGACTTTTTGGACGGTCCCGGATTGTCGGAAGCTGTTAGATGCGGCCGCTCAAGAACATCAAATTATCGACACAGTCTGCAATGAAAGGATCACACCTCAGGCTACAAGTCACGAAATTTCAGTCTGATTGAGGCCTCGCGGAGCTAACGTAACGAGCTACAACTTTGAAACAGGACTTTTGTGAAGTTTCGACTTTTTGGAGGGTCCGCGATTGTCGGAAGCTGTTAGATGCGGCCGCTCAAGAACATCAAATTATCGACACAGTCTGCAATGAAAGGATCACACCTCAGGCTACAAGTCACGAAATTTCAGTCTGAATGAGGCCTCGCGGAGCTAATGTAACGAGCTACAACTTTGAAAAAGAACTTTTGTGAAGTTTCGACTTTTTGGAGGGTCCCGCGATTGTCTGAAGCTGTGAGATGCTGCCGCTCAAGAACATCAAATTCTCGACACAGTCTGCAATGAAAGGATCACACCTCAGGCTACAAGTCGCGAAATTTCAGTCTGATTGAGGCCTCGCGGAGCTAACGTAACGAGCTACCACTTTGAAAAAGAACTTTTGTGAAGTTTCGACTTTTTGGAGGGTCCCGCGATTGTCGGAAGCTGTGAGATGCCGCCGCTCAAGAACATCAAATTCTCGACACAGTCTGCAATGAAAGGATCACACCTCAGGCTACAGTCGCGAAATTTCAGTCTGATTGAGGCCTCGCGGAGCTAACGTAACGAGCTACCACTTTGAAAAAAACTTTTGTGAAGTTTCGACTTTTTGGAGGGTCCCGCGATTGTCGGAAGCTGTGAGATGCCGCCGCTCAAGAACATCAAATTCTCGACACAGTCTGGAATGAAAGGATCACACGTCAGGCTACAGGTCGCGAAATTTCAGTCTGATTGAGGCCTCGCGGAGCTAATTAACGAGCTACCACTTTGAAACAGGACTTTTGTAAGTTTCGACTTTTTGGAGGGTCCCGCGATTGTCGGAAGCTGTTAGATGCGGCCGCTCAATAACATCAAATTATCGACACAGTCTGCAATGAAAGGATCACACCTCAGGCTACAAGTCACGAAATTTCAGTCTGATTGAGGCCTCGCGGAGCTAATGTAACGAGCTACAACTTTGAAAAAGAACTTTTGTGAAGTTTCGACTTTTGGAGGGTCCCGCGATTGTCGGAAGCTGTGAGATGCTGCCGCTCAAGAACATCAAATTCTCGACACAGTCTGGAATGAAAGGATCACACGTCAGGCTACAGGTCGCGAAATTTCAGTCTGATTGAGGCCTCGCGGAGCTAATTAACGAGCTACCACTTTGAAACAGACTTTTGTTAAGTTTCGACTTTTTGGAGGGTCCCGCGATTGTCGGAAGCTGTGAGATGCCGCCGCTCAAGAACATCAAATTCTCGACACAGTCTGGAATGAAAGGATCACACGTCAGGCTACAGGTCGCGAAATTTCAGTCTGATTGAGGCCTCGCGGAGCTAATTTAACGAGCTACACTTTGAAACAGGACTTTTGTTAAGTTTCGACTTTTTGGAGGGTCCCGCGATTGTCGGAAGCTTTAGATGCGGCCGCTCAATAACATCAAATTATCGACACAGTCTGCAATGAAAGGATCACACCTCAGGCTACAAGTCACGAAATTTCAGTCTGATTGAGGCCTCGCGGAGCTAACGTAACGAGCTACAACTTTGAAAAAGAACTTTTGTGAAGTTTCGACTTTTTGGAGGGTCCCGCGATTGTCGGAAGCTGTGAGATGCCGCCGCTCAAGAACATCAAATTCTCGACACAGTCTGCAATGAAAGGATCACACCTCAGGCTACAAGTCACGAAATTTCAGTCTGATTGAGGCCTCGCGGAGCTAACGTAACGAGCTACAACTTTGAAAAAGAACTTTTGTGAAGTTTCGACTTTTTGGACGGTCCCGCGATTGTCGGAAGCTGTTAGATGCGGCCGCTCAAGAACATCAAATTATCGACACAGTCTGCAATGAAAGGATCACACCTCAGGCTACAAGTCACGAAATTTCAGTCTGATTGAGGCCTCGCGGAGCTAATGTAACGAGCTACAACTATGAAAAAGAACTTTTGTGAAGTTTCGACTTTTTGGACGGTCCCGCGATTGTCGGAAGCTGTTAGATGCGGCCGCTCAAGAACATCAAATTATCGACACAGTCTGTAATGAAAGGATCACGCCTCAGGCTACAAGTCACGAAATTTCAGTCTGATTGAGGCCTCGCGGAGCTAACGTAACGAGCTACAACTTTGAAACAGGACTTTTGTGAAGTTTCGACTTTTTGGAGGGTCCCGCGATTGTCGGAAGCTGTTAGATGCGGCCGCTCAAGAACATCAAATTATCGACACCGTCTGCAATGAAAGGATCACACCTCAGGCTACAAGTCACGAAATTTCAGTCTGATTGAGCCTCGCGGAGCTAATGTAACGAGCTACAACTTTGAAAAAGAACTTTTGTGAAGTTTCGACTTTTTGGAGGGTCCCGCGATTGTCTGAAGCTGTGAGATGCTGCCGCTCAAGAACATCAAATTCTCGACACAGTCTGCAATGAAAGGATCACACGTCAGGCTACAAGTCGCGAAATTTCAGTCTGATTGAGGCCTCGCGGAGCTAACGTAACGAGCTACCACTTTGAAAAAGAACTTTTGTGAAGTTTCAACTTTTTGGAGGGTCCCGCGATTGTCGGAAGCTGTGAGATGCCGCCGCTCAAGAACATCAAATTCTCGACACAGTCTGCAATGAAAGGATCACACCTCAGGCTACAAGTCGCGAAATTTCAGTCTGATTGAGGCCTCGCGGAGCTAACGTAACGAGCTACAACTTTAAAAAGAACTTTTGTGAAGTTTCGACTTTTTGGAGGTCCCGCGATTGTCGGAAGCTGTGAGATGCTGCCGCTCAAGAACATCAAATTCTCGACACAGTCTGGAATGAAAGGATCACACGTCAGGCTACAGGTCGCGAAATTTCAGTCTGATTGAGGCCTCGCGGAGCTAATTTAACGAGCTACCACTTTGAAACAGGACTTTTGTTAAGTTTCGACTTTTTGGAGGGTCCCGCGATTGTCGGAAGCTGTTAGATGCGGCCGCTCAATAACATCAAATTATCGACACAGTCTGCAATGAAAGGATCACACCTCAGGCTACAAGTCACGAAATTTCAGTCTGATTGAGGCCTCGCGGAGCTAACGTAACGAGCTACAACTATGAAAAAGAACTTTTGTGAAGTTTCGACTTTTTGGACGGTCCCGCGATTGTCGGAAGCTGTTAGATGCGGCCGCTCAAGAACATCAAATTATCGACACAGTCTGCAATGAAAGGATCACACCTCAGGCTACAAGTCACGAAATTTCAGTCTGATTGAGGCCTCGCGGAGCTAACGTAACGAGCTACAACTATGAAAAAGAACTTTTGTGAAGTTTCGACTTTTTGGACGGTCCCGCGATTGTCGGAAGCTGTTAGATGCGGCCGCTCAAGAACATCAAATTATCGACACAGTCTGCAATGAAAGGATCACACCTCAGGCTACAAGTCACGAAATTTCAGTCTGATTGAGGCCTCGCGGAGCTAACGTAACGAGCTACAACTTTGAAACAGGACTTTTGTGAAGTTTCGACTTTTTGGAGGGTCCGCGATTGTCGGAAGCTGTTAGATGCGGCCGCTCAAGAACATCAAATTATCGACACAGTCTGCAATGAAAGGATCACACCTCAGGCTACAAGTCACGAAATTTCAGTCTGAATGAGGCCTCGCGGAGCTAATGTAACGAGCTACAACTTTGAAAAAGAACTTTTGTGAAGTTTCGACTTTTTGGAGGGTCCCGCGATTGTCTGAAGCTGTGAGATGCTGCCGCTCAAGAACATCAAATTCTCGACACAGTCTGCAATGAAAGGATCACACCTCAGGCTACAAGTCGCGAAATTTCAGTCTGATTGAGGCCTCGCGGAGCTAACGTAACGAGCTACCACTTTGAAAAAGAACTTTTGTGAAGTTTCGACTTTTTGGAGGGTCCCGCGATTGTCGGAAGCTGTGAGATGCCGCCGCTCAAGAACATCAAATTCTCGACACAGTCTGCAATGAAAGGATCACACCTCAGGCTACAAGTCGCGAAATTTCAGTCTGATTGAGGCCTCGCGGAGCTAACGTAACGAGCTACCACTTTGAAAAAAACTTTTGTGAAGTTTCGACTTTTTGGAGGGTCCCGCGATTGTCGGAAGCTGTGAGATGCCGCCGCTCAAGAACATCAAATTCTCGACACAGTCTGGAATGAAAGGATCACACGTCAGGCTACAGGTCGCGAAATTTCAGTCTGATTGAGGCCTCGCGGAGCTAATTTAACGAGCTACCACTTTGAAACAGGACTTTTGTAAGTTTCGACTTTTTGGAGGGTCCCGCGATTGTCGGAAGCTGTTAGATGCGGCCGCTCAATAACATCAAATTATCGACACAGTCTGCAATGAAAGGATCACACCTCAGGCTACAAGTCACGAAATTTCAGTCTGATTGAGGCCTCGCGGAGCTAATGTAACGAGCTACAACTTTGAAAAAGAACTTTTGTGAAGTTTCGACTTTTGGAGGGTCCCGCGATTGTCTGAAGCTGTGAGATGCTGCCGCTCAAGAACATCAAATTCTCGACACAGTCTGGAATGAAAGGATCACACGTCAGGCTACAGGTCGCGAAATTTCAGTCTGATTGAGGCCTCGCGGAGCTAATTTAACGAGCTACCACTTTGAAAAGACTTTTGTTAAGTTTCGACTTTTTGGAGGGTCCCGCGATTGTCGGAAGCTGTGAGATGCCGCCGCTCAAGAACATCAAATTCTCGACACAGTCTGGAATGAAAGGATCACACGTCAGGCTACAGGTCGCGAAATTTCAGTCTGATTGAGGCCTCGCGGAGCTAATTTAACGAGCTACACTTTGAAACAGGACTTTTGTTAAGTTTCGACTTTTTGGAGGGTCCCGCGATTGTCGGAAGCTATTAGATGCGGCCGCTCAATAACATCAAATTATCGACACAGTCTGCAATGAAAGGATCACACCTCAGGCTACAAGTCACGAAATTTCAGTCTGATTGAGGCCTCGCGGAGCTAACGTAACGAGCTACAACTTTGAAAAAGAACTTTTGTGAAGTTTCGACTTTTTGGAGGGTCCCGCGATTGTCGGAAGCTGTGAGATGCCGCCGCTCAAGAACATCAAATTCTCGACACAGTCTGCAATGAAAGGATCACACCTCAGGCTACAAGTCACGAAATTTCAGTCTGATTGAGGCCTCGCGGAGCTAATGTAACGAGCTACAACTTTGAAAAAGAACTTTTGTGAAGTTTCGACTCTTTGGAGGGTCCCGCGATTGTCTGAAGCTGTGAGATGCTGCCGCTCAAGAACATCAAATTCTCGACACAGTCTGGAATGAAAGGATCACACCTCAGGCTACAGGTCCGAAATTTCAGTCTGATTGAGGCCTCGCGGAGCTAATTTAACGAGCTACCACTTTGAAACAGGACTTTTGTTAAGTTTCGACTTTTTGGAGGGTCCCGCGATTGTCGGAAGCTGTGAGATGCCGCCGCTCAAGAACATCAAATTCTCGACACAGTCTGGAATGAAAGGATCACACGTCAGGCTACAGGTCGCGAAATTTCAGTCTGATTGAGGCCTCGCGGAGCTAATTTAACGAGCTACACTTTGAAACAGGACTTTTGTTAAGTTTCGACTTTTTGGAGGGTCCCGCGATTGTCGGAAGCTATTAGATGCGGCCGCTCAATAACATCAAATTATCGACACAGTCTGCAATGAAAGGATCACACCTCAGGCTACAAGTCACGAAATTTCAGTCTGATTGAGGCCTCGCGGAGCTAACGTAACGAGCTACAACTTTGAAAAAGAACTTTTGTGAAGTTTCGACTTTTTGGAGGGTCCCGCGATTGTCGGAAGCTGTGAGATGCCGCCGCTCAAGAACATCAAATTCTCGACACAGTCTGCAATGAAAGGATCACACCTCAGGCTACAGTCGCGAAATTTCAGTCTGATTGAGGCCTCGCGGAGCTAACGTAACGAGCTACCACTTTGAAAAAAAACTTTTGTGAAGTTTCGACTTTTTGGAGGGTCCCGCGATTGTCGGAAGCTGTGAGATGCCGCCGCTCAAGAACATCAAATTCTCGACACAGTCTGCAATGAAAGGATCACACCTCAGGCACAAGTCGCGAAATTTCAGTCTGATTGAGGCCTCCGGAGCTAACGTAACGAGCTACAACTTTGAAAAAGAACTTTTGTGAAGTTTCGACTTTTTGGAGGGTCCCGCGATTGTCGGAAGCTGTGAGATGCTGCCGCTCAAGAACATCAAATTATCGACACAGTCTGCAATGAAAGGATCACACCTCAGGCTACAAGTCGCGAAATTTCAGTCTGATTGAGGTCTCGCGGAGCTAACGTAACGAGCTACAACTTTAAAAGAGAACTTTTGTGAAGTTTCGACTTTTTGGAGGGTCCCGCGATTGTCGGAAGCTGTGAGATGCCGCCGCTCAAGAACATCAAATTCTCGACACAGTCTGCAATGAAAGGATCACACCTCAGGCTACAAGTCGCGAAATTTCAGTCTGATTGAGGCCTCGCGGAGCTAACGTAACGAGCTACCACTTTGAAAAAAAACTTTTGTGAAGTTTCGACTTTTTGGAGGGTCCCGCGATTGTCGGAAGCTGTGAGATGCCGCCGCTCAAGAACATCAAATTCTCGACACAGTCTGCAATGAAAGGATCACACCTCAGGCTACAAGTCGCGAAATTTCAGTCTGATTGAGGCCTCGCGGAGCTAACGTAACGAGCTACAACTTTGAAACAGAACTTTTGTGAAGTTTCGACTTTTTGGAGGGTCCCGCGATTGTCGGAAGCTGTGAGATGCTGCCGCTCAAGAACATCAAATTCTCGACACAGTCTGGAATGAAAGGATAACACGTCAGGCTACAGGTCGCGAAATTTCAGTCTGATTGAGGCCTCGCGGAGCTAATTTAACGAGCTACACTTTGAAACAGGACTTTTGTTAAGTTTCGACTTTTTGGAGGGTCCCGCGATTGTCGGAAGCTATTAGATGCGGCCGCTCAATAACATCAAATTATCGACACAGTCTGCAATGAAAGGATCACACCTCAGGCTACAAGTCACGAAATTTCAGTCTGATTGAGGCCTCGCGGAGCTAACGTAACGAGCTACAACTTTGAAAAAGAACTTTTGTGAAGTTTCGACTTTTTGGACGGTCCCGCGATTGTCGGAAGCTGTTAGATGCGGCCGCTCAAGAACATCAAATTATCGACACAGTCTGCAATGAAAGGATCACACCTCAGGCTACAAGTCACGAAATTTCAGTCTGATTGAGGCCTCGCGGAGCTAATGTAACGAGCTACAACTTTGAAAAAGAACTTTTGTGAAGTTTCGACTTTTTGGAGGGTCCCGCGATTGTCTGAAGCTGTGAGATGCTGCCGCTCAAGAACATCAAATTCTCGACACAGTCTGCAATGAAAGGATCACACCTCAGGCTACAAGTCGCGAAATTTCAGTCTGATTGAGGCCTCGCGGAGCTAAGGTAACGAGCTACCACTTTGAAAAAGAACTTTTGTGAAGTTTCAACTTTTTGGAGGGTCCCGCGATTGTCGGAAGCTGTGAGATGCCGCCGGTCAAGAACATCAAATTCTCGACACAGTCTGCAATGAAAGGATCACACCTCAGGCTACAAGTCGCGAAATTTCAGTCTGATTGAGGCCTCGCGGAGCTAACGTAACGAGCTACCACTTTGAAAAAAACTTTTGTGAAGTTTCGACTTTTTAGAGGGTCCCGCGATTGTCGGAAGCTGTGAGATGCCGCCGCTCAAGAACATCAAATTCTCGACACAGTCTGCAATGAAAGGATCACACCTCAGGCTACAAGTCGCGAAATTTCAGTCTGATTGAGGCCTCGCGGAGCTAACGTAACGAGCTACAACTTTGAAAAAGAACTTTTGTGAAGTTTCGACTTTTTGGAGGGTCCCGCGATTGTCGGAAGCTGTGAGATGCTGCCGCTCAAGACATCAAATTCTCGACACAGTCTGGAATGAAAGGATCACACGTCAGGCTACAGGTCGCGAAATTTCAGTCTGATTGAGGCCTCGCGGAGCTAATTTAACGAGCTACTACTTTGAAACAGGACTTTTGTTAAGTTTCGACTTTTTGGAGGGTCCCGCGATTGTCGGAAGCTATTAGATGCGGCCGCTCAATAACATCAAATTATCGACACAGTCTGCAATGAAAGGATCACACCTCAGGCTACAAGTCGCGAAATTTCAGTCTGATTGAGGTCTCGCGGAGCTAACGTAACGAGCTACAACTTTAAAAGAGAACTTTTGTGAAGTTTCGACTTTTTGGAGGGTCCCGCGATTGTCGGAAGCTGTGAGATGCCGCCGCTCAAGAACATCAAATTCTCGACACAGTCTGCAATGAAAGGATCACACCTCAGGCTACAAGTCGCGAAATTTCAGTCTGATTGAGGCCTCGCGGAGCTAACGTAACGAGCTACCACTTTGAAAAAAAACTTTTGTGAAGTTTCGACTTTTTGGAGGGTCCCGCGATTGTCGGAAGCTGTGAGATGCCGCCGCTCAAGAACATCAAATTCTCGACACAGTCTGCAATGAAAGGATCACACCTCAGGCTACAAGTCGCGAAATTTCAATCTGATTGAGGCCTCGCGGAGCTAACGTAACGAGCTACAACTTTGAAACAGAACTTTTGTGAAGTTTCGACTTTTTGGAGGGTCCCGCGATTGTCGGAAGCTGTGAGATGCCGCCGCTCAAGAACATCAAATTCTCGACACAGTCTGCAATGAAAGGATCACACCTCAGGCTACAAGTCGCGAAATTTCAGTCTGATTGAGGCCTCGCGGAGCTAACGTAACGAGCTACAACTTTGAAAAAGAACTTTTGTGAAGTTTCGACTTTTTGGAGGGTCCCGCGATTGTCGGAAGCTGTGAGATGCTGCCGCTCAAGAACATCAAATTCTCGACACAGTCTGGAATGAAAGGATCACACGTCAGGCTACAGGTCGCGAAATTTCAGTCTGATTGAGGCCTCGCGGAGCTAATTTAACGAGCTACTACTTTGAAAAAGGACTTTTGTTAAGTTTCGACTTTTTGGAGGGTCCCGCGATTGTCGGAAGCTATTAGATGCGGCCGCTCAATAACATCAAATTATCGACACAGTCTGCAATGAAAGGATCACACCTCAGGCTACAAGTCACGAAATTTCAGTCTGATTGAGGCCTCGCGGAGCTAACGTAACGAGCTACAACTTTGAAAAAGAACTTTTGTGAAGTTTCGACTTTTTGGACGGTCCCGCGATTGTCGGAAGCTGTTAGATGCGGCCGCTCAAGAACATCAAATTATCGACACAGTCTGCAATGAAAGGATCACACCTCAGGCTACAAGTCACGAAATTTCAGTCTATTTGAGGCCTCGCGGAGCTAATGTAACGAGCTACAACTTTGAAAAAGAACTTTTGTGAAGTTTCGACTTTTTGGAGGGTCCCGCGATTGTCTGAAGCTGTGAGATGCTGCCGCTCAAGAACATCAAATTCTCGACACAGTCTGCAATGAAAGGATCACACCTCAGGCTACAAGTCGCGAAATTTCAGTCTGATTGAGGCCTCGCGGAGCTAAGTAACGAGCTACCACTTTGAAAAAGAACTTTTGTGAAGTTTCAACTTTTTGGAGGGTCCCGCGATTGTCGGAAGCTGTGAGATGCCGCCGCTCAAGAACATCAAATTCTCGACACAGTCTGCAATGAAAGGATCACACCTCAGGCTACAAGTCGCAAATTTCAGTCTGATTGAGGCCTCGCGGAGCTAACGTAACGAGCTACAACTTTAAAAGAGAACTTTTGTGAAGTTTCGACTTTTTGGAGGGTCCCGCGATTGTCGGAAGCTGTGAGATGCCGCCGCTCAAGAACATCAAATTCTCGACACAGTCTGCAATGAAAGGATCACACCTCAGGCTACAAGTCGCGAAATTTCAGTCTGATTGAGGCCTCGCGGAGCTAACGTAACGAGCTACCACTTTGAAAAAAAACTTTTGTGAAGTTTCGACTTTTTGGAGGGTCCCGCGATTGTCGGAAGCTGTGAGATGCCGCCGCTCAAGAACATCAAATTCTCGACACAGTCTGCAATGAAAGGATCACACCTCAGGCTACAAGTCGCGAAATTTCAGTCTGATTGAGGCCTCGCGGAGCTAACGTAACGAGCTACAACTTTGAAACAGAACTTTTGTGAAGTTTCGACTTTTTGGAGGGTCCCGCGATTGTCGGAAGCTGTGAGATGCTGCCGCTCAAGAACATCAAATTCTCGACACAGTCTGGAATGAAAGGATCACACGTCAGGCTACAGGTCGCGAAATTTCAGTCTGTTTGAGGCCTCGCGGAGCTAATTTAACGAGCTACCACTTTGAAACAGGAGTTTTGTTAAGTTTCGACTTTTTGGAGGGTCCCGCGATTGTCGGAAGCTGTTAGATGCGGCCGCTCAATAACATCAAATTATCGACACAGTCTGCAATGAAAGGATCACACCTCAGGCTACAAGTCACGAAATTTCAGTCTGATTGAGGCCTCGCGGAGCTAACTTAACGAGCTACAACTTTGAAAAAGAACTTTTATGAAGTTTCGACTTTTTGGACGGTCCCGCGATTGTCGGAAGCTGTTAGATGCGGCCGCTCAAGAACATCAAATTATCGACACAGTCTGCAATGAAAGGATCACACCTCAGGCTACAAGTCACGAAATTTCAGTCTGATTGAGGCCTCGCGGAGCTAATGTAACGAGCTACAACTTTGAAAAAGAACTTTTGTGAAGTTTCGACTTTTTGGAGGGTCCCGCGATTGTCTGAAGCTGTGAGATGCTGCCGCTCAAGAACATCAAATTCTCGACACAGTCTGCAATGAAAGGATCACACCTCAGGCTACAAGTCGCGAAATTTCAGTCTGATTGAGGCCTCGCGGAGCTAACGTAACGAGCTACCACTTTGAAAAAGAACTTTTGTGAAGTTTCAACTTTTTGGAGGGTCCCGCGATTGTCGGAAGCTGTGAGATGCCGCCGCTCAAGAACATCAAATTCTCGACACAGTCTGCAATGAAAGGATCACACCTCAGGCTACAAGTCGCGAAATTTCAGTCTGATTGAGGCCTCGCGGAGCTAACGTAACGAGCTACAACTTTGAAAAAGAACTTTTGTGAAGTTTCGACTTTTTGGAGGGTCCCGCGATTGTCGGAAGCTGTGAGATGCTGCCGCTCAAGAAC
This sequence comes from Lotus japonicus, assembly GCF_012489685.1. NCBI lineage: Eukaryota > Viridiplantae > Streptophyta > Magnoliopsida > Fabales > Fabaceae > Lotus > Lotus japonicus. Next base: position 83,804,652 of record NC_080042.1, on the reverse strand, counting down.
ATCAAATTCTCGACACAGTCTGGAATGAAAGGATCACACGTCAGGCTACAGGTCGCGAAATTTCAGTCTGATTGAGGCCTCGCGGAGCTAATTTAACGAGCTACTACTTTGAAACAGGACTTTTGTTAAGTTTCGACTTTTTGGAGGGTCCCGCGATTGTCGGAAGCTATTAGATGCGGCCGCTCAATAACATCAAATTATCGACACAGTCTGCAATGAAAGGATCACACCTCAGGCTACAAGTCGCGAAATTTCAGTCTGATTGAGGTCTCGCGGAGCTAACGTAACGAGCTACAACTTTGAAAAAGAACTTTTGTGAAGTTTCGACTTTTTGGAGGGTCCCGCGATTGTCGGAAGCTGTGAGATGCCGCCGCTCAAGAACATCAAATTCTCGACACAGTCTGCAATGAAAGGATCACACCTCAGGCTACAAGTCGCGAAATTTCAGTCTGATTGAGGCCTCGCGGAGCTAACGTAACGAGCTACCACTTTGAAAAAAAACTTTTGTGAAGTTTCGACTTTTTGGAGGGTCCCGCGATTGTCGGAAGCTGTGAGATGCCGCCGCTCAAGAACATCAAATTCTCGACACAGTCTGCAATGAAAGGATCACACCTCAGGCTACAAGTCGCGAAATTTCAATCTGATTGAGGCCTCGCGGAGCTAACGTAACGAGCTACAACTTTGAAACAGAACTTTTGTGAAGTTTCGACTTTTTGGAGGGTCCCGCGATTGTCGGAAGCTGTGAGATGCTGCCGCTCAAGAACATCAAATTCTCGACACAGTCTGGAATGAAAGGATCACACGTCAGGCTACAGGTCGCGAAATTTCAGTCTGATTGAGGCCTCGCGGAGCTAATTTAACGAGCTACCACTTTGAAACAGGACTTTTGTTAAGTTTCGACTTTTTGGAGGGTCCCGCGATTGTCGGAAGCTGTTAGATGCGGCCGCTCAATAACATCAAATTATCGACACAGTCTGCAATGAAAGGATCACACCTCAGGCTACAAGTCGCGAAATTTCAGTCTGATTGAGGCCTCGCGGAGCTAATGTAACGAGCTACAACTTTGAAAAAGAACTTTTGTGAAGTTTCGACTTTTTGGACGGTCCCGCGATTGTCGGAAGCTGTTAGATGCGGCCGCTCAAGAACATCAAATTATCGACACAGTCTGCAATGAAAGGATCACACCTCAGGCTACAAGTCACGAAATTTCAGTCTGATTGAGGCCTCGCGGAGCTAATGTAACGAGCTACAACTTTGAAAAAGAACTTTTGTGAAGTTTCGACTTTTTGGAGGGTCCCGCGATTGTCTGAAGCTGTGAGATGCTGCCGCTCAAGAACATCAAATTCTCGACACAGTCTGCAATGAAAGGATCACACCTCAGGCTACAAGTCGCGAAATTTCAGTCTGATTGAGGCCTCGCGGAGCTAACGTAACGAGCTACAACTTTAAAAAAGAACTTTTGTGAAGTTTCGACTTTTCGGAGGGTCCCGCGATTGTCGGAAGCTGTGAGATGCTGTCGCTCAAGAACATCAAATTCTCGACACAGTCTGCACTGAAAGGATCACACGTCAGGCTACAGGTCGCGAAATTTCAGTCTGATTGAGGCCTCGCCTTGCTAACTTAACGAGCTACAACTTTGGAAAAGAAATTTTGTGAAGTTTCGACTTTTAGGAAGGTCCCGCGATTGTCGGAAGCTGTGAGATGCTGCCGCTCAAAAACATCAAATTCTCGACACAGTCTGCAATGAAAGGATCACACCTCAGGCTACAAGTCGCGAAATTTCAGTCCGATTGAGGTCTCGCGGAGCTAACGTAACGAGCTACAACTTTAAAAGAGAACTTTTGTGAAGTTTCGACTTTTTGGAGGGTCCCGCGATTGTCGGAAGCTGTGAGATGCCGCCGCTCAAGAACATCAAATTCTCGACACAGTCTGCAATGAAAGGATCACACCTCAGGCTACAAGTCGCGAAATTTCAGTCTGATTGAGGCCTCGCGGAGCTAACGTAACGAGCTACCACTTTGAAAAAAACTTTTTTGAAGTTTCGACTTTTAGGAAGGTCCCGTGATTGTCGGAAGCTGTGAGATGCCGCCGCTCAAAAACATCAAATTCTCGACACAGTCTGCAATGAAAGGATCACACCTCAGGCTACAAGTCGCGAAATTTCAGTCTGATTGAGGCCTCGCGGAGCTAACGTAACAAGCTACAACTTTGAAAAAGAACTTTTGTGAAGTTTCGACTTTTTGGAGGGTCCCGCGATTGTCGGAAGCTGTGAGATGCCGCCGCTCAAGAACATCAAATTCTCGACACAGTCTGCAATGAAAGGATCACACCTCAGGCTACAAGTCGCGAAATTTCAGTCTGATTGAGGCCTCGCGGAGCTAACGTAACGAGCTACAACTTTGAAAAAGAACTTTTGTGAAGTTTGACTTTTTGGAGGGTCCCGCGATTGTCGGAAGCTGTGAGATGCTGCCGCTCAAGAACATCAAATTCTCGACACAGTCTGGAATGAAAGGATCACACGTCAGGCTACAGGTCGCGAAATTTCAGTCTGATTGAGGCCTCGCGGAGCTAATGTAACGAGCTACAACTTTGAAAAAGAACTTTTGTGAAGTTTCAACTTTTTGGAGGGTCCCGCGATTGTCGGAAGCTGTGAGATGCTGTCGCTTAAGAACATCAAATTCTCGACACAGTCTGCAATGAAAGGATCACACCTCAGGCTACAAGTCGCGAAATTTCAGTCTGATTGAGGCCTCGCGAAGCTAACGTAACGAGCTACCACTTTGAAAAAGAACTTTTGTGAAGTTTCGACTTTTTGGACGGTCCCGCGATTGTCGGAAGCTGTTAGATGCGGCCGCTCAAGAACATCAAATTCTCGACACAGTCTGCAATGAAAGGATCACACCTCAGGCTACAAGTCTCGAAATTTCAGTCTGATTGAGGCCTCGCGGAGCTAACGTAACGAGCTACAACTTGAAACAGGACTTTTGTGAAGTTTCAACTTTTTGGAGGGTCCCGCGATTGTCGGAAGCTGTGAGATGCTGCCGCTCAAGAACATCAAATTCTCGACACAGTCTGGAATGAAAGGATCACACCTCAGGCTACAAGTCGCGAAATTTCAGTCTGATTGAGGCCTCGCGGAGCTAATGTAACGAGCTACAACTTTGAAAAAGAACTTTTGTGAAGTTTCAACTTTTTGGAGGGTCCCGCGATTGTCGGAAGCTGTGAGATGCTGTCGCTTAAGAACATCAAATTCTCGACACAGTCTGCAATGAAAGGATCACACCTCAGGCTACAAGTCGCGAAATTTCAGTCTGATTGAGGCCTCGCGGAGCTAACGTAACGAGCTACAACTTGAAACAGGACTTTTGTGAAGTTTCGACTTTTTGGAGGGTCCCGCGATTGTCGGAAGCTGTTAGATGCGGCCGCTCAATAACATCAAATTATCGACACAGTCTGCACTGAAAGGATCACACCTCAGGCTACAAGTCGCGAAATTTCAGTCTGATTGAGGCCTCGCGAAGCTAACGTAACGAGCTACCACTTTGAAAAAGAACTTTTGTGAAGTTTCGACTTTTTGGACGGTCCCGCGATTGTCGGAAGCTGTTAGATGCTGCCGCTCAAGAACATCAAATTCTCGACACAGTCTGCAATGAAAGGATCACACCTCAGGCTACAAGTCGCGAAATTTCAGTCTGATTGAGGCCTCGCGGAGCTAACGTAACGAGCTACAACTTTAAAAAAGAACTTTTGTGAAGTTTCGACTTTTCGGAGGGTCCCGCGATTGTCGGAAGCTGTGAGATGCTGTCGCTCAAGAACATCAAATTCTCGACACAGTCTGCACTGAAAGGATCACACGTCAGGCTACAGGTCGCGAAATTTCAGTCTGATTGAGGCCTCGCCTTGCTAACTTAACGAGCTACAACTTTGGAAAAGAAATTTTGTGAAGTTTCGACTTTTAGGAAGGTCCCGCGATTGTCGGAAGCTGTGAGATGCTGCCGCTCAAAAACATCAAATTCTCGACACAGTCTGCAATGAAAGGATCACACCTCAGGCTACAAGTCGCGAAATTTCAGTCGATTGAGGTCTCGCGGAGCTAACGTAACGAGTTACAACTTTAAAAGAGAACTTTTGTGAAGTTTCGACTTTTTGGAGGGTCCCGCGATTGTCGGAAGCTGTGAGATGCCGCCGCTCAAGAACATCAAATTCTCGACACAGTCTGCAATGAAAGGATCACACCTCAGGCTACAAGTCGCGAAATTTCAGTCTGATTGAGGCCTCGCGGAGCTAACGTAACGAGCTACCACTTTGAAAAAAACTTTTGTGAAGTTTCGACTTTTAGGAAGGTCCCGTGATTGTCGGAAGCTGTGAGATGCCGCCGCTCAAAACATCAAATTCTCGACACAGTCTGCAATGAAAGGATCACACCTCAGGCTACAAGTCGCGAAATTTCAGTCTGATTGAGGCCTCGCGGAGCTAACGTAACAAGCTACAACTTTGAAAAAGAACTTTTGTGAAGTTTCGACTTTTTGGAGGGTCCCGCGATTGTCGGAAGCTGTGAGATGCCGCCGCTCAAGAACATCAAATTCTCGACACAGTCTGCAATGAAAGGATCACACCTCAGGCTACAAGTCGCGAAATTTCAGTCTGATTGAGGCCTCGCGGAGCTAACGTAACGAGCTACAACTTTGAAAAAGAACTTTTGTGAAGTTTGACTTTTTGGAGGGTCCCGCGATTGTCGGAAGCTGTGAGATGCTGCCGCTCAAGAACATCAAATTCTCGACACAGTCTGGAATGAAAGGATCACACGTCAGGCTACAGGTCGCGAAATTTCAGTCTGATTGAGGCCTCGCGGAGCTAATGTAACGAGCTACAACTTTGAAAAAGAACTTTTGTGAAGTTTCAACTTTTTGGAGGGTCCCGCGATTGTCGGAAGCTGTGAGATGCTGTCGCTTAAGAACATCAAATTCTCGACACAGTCTGCAATGAAAGGATCACACCTCAGGCTACAAGTCGCGAAATTTCAGTCTGATTGAGGCCTCGCGAAGCTAACGTAACGAGCTACCACTTTGAAAAAGAACTTTTGTGAAGTTTCGACTTTTTGGACGGTCCCGCGATTGTCGGAAGCTGTTAGATGCGGCCGCTCAAGAACATCAAATTCTCGACACAGTCTGCAATGAAAGGATCACACCTCAGGCTACAAGTCTCGAAATTTCAGTCTGATTGAGGCCTCGCGGAGCTAACGTAACGAGCTACAACATTGAAACAGGACTTTTGTGAAGTTTCAACTTTTTGGAGGGTCCCGCGATTGTCGGAAGCTGTGAGATGCTGCCGCTCAAGAACATCAAATTCTCGACACAGTCTGGAATGAAAGGATCACACCTCAGGCTACAAGTCGCGAAATTTCAGTCTGATTGAGGCCTCGCGGAGCTAATGTAACGAGCTACAACTTTGAAAAAGAACTTTTGTGAAGTTTCAACTTTTTGGAGGGTCCCGCGATTGTCGGAAGCTGTGAGATGCTGTCGCTTAAGAACATCAAATTCTCGACACAGTCTGCAATGAAAGGATCACACCTCAGGCTACAAGTCGCGAAATTTCAGTCTGATTGAGGCCTCGCGGAGCTAACGTAACGAGCTACAACATTGAAACAGGACTTTTGTGAAGTTTCGACTTTTTGGAGGGTCCCGCGATTGTCGGAAGCTGTTAGATGCGGCCGCTCAATAACATCAAATTATCGACACAGTCTGCAATGAAAGGATCACACCTCAGGCTACAAGTCACGAAATTTCAGTCTGATTGAGGCCTCGCGGAGCTAATGTAACGAGCTACAACTTTGAAAAAGAACTTTTGTGAAGTTTCAACTTTTTGGAGGGTCCCGCGATTGTCGGAAGCTGTGAGATGCTGTCGCTTAAGAACATCAAATTCTCGACACAGTCTGCAATGAAAGGATCACACCTCAGGCTACAAGTCGCGAAATTTCAGTCTGATTGAGGCCTCGCGAGCTAACGTAACGAGCTACCACTTTGAAAAAGAACTTTTGTGAAGTTTCGACTTTTTGGACGGTCCCGCGATTGTCGGAAGCTGTTAGATGCGGCCGCTCAAGAACATCAAATTCTCGACACAGTCTGCAATGAAAGGATCACACCTCAGGCTACAAGTCTCGAAATTTCAGTCTGATTGAGGCCTCGCGGAGCTAACGTAACGAGCTACAACTTTGAAAAAGAACTTTTGTGAAGTTTCGACTTTTTGGAGGGTCCCGCGATTGTCTGAAGCTGTGAGATGCCGCCGCTCAAGAACATCAAATTCTCGACACAGTCTGCAATGAAAGGATCACACCTCAGGCTACAAGTCGCGAAATTTCAGTCTGATTGAGGCCTCGCGGAGCTAATGTAACGAGCTACAACTTTGAAAAAGAACTTTTGTGAAGTTTCAACTTTTTGGAGGGTCCCGCGATTGTCGGAAGCTGTGAGATGCTGTCGCTCAAGAACATCAAATTCTCGACACAGTCTGCAATGAAAGGATCACACCTCAGGCTACAAGTCGCGAAATTTCAGTCTGATTGAGGCCTCGCGGAGCTAATTTAACGAGCTACCACTTTGAAAAAGAACTTTTGTGAAGTTTCGACTTTTTGGAGGGTCCCGCGATTGTCGGAAGCTGTGAGATGCTGCCGCTCAAGAACATCAAATTCTCGACACAGTCTGGAATGAAAGGATCACACGTCAGGCTACAGGTCGTGAAATTTCAGTCTGATTGAGGCCTCGCGGAGCTAATTTAACGAGCTACCACTTTGAAACAGGACTTTTGTTAAGTTTCGACTTTTTGGAGGGTCCCGCGATTGTCGGAAGCTGTTAGATGCGGCCGCTCAATAACATCAAATTATCGACACAGTCTGCAATGAAAGGATCACACCTCAGGCTACAAGTCACGAAATTTCAGTCTGATTGAGGCCTCGCGGAGCTAACTTAACGAGCTACAACTTTGAAAAAGAACTTTTGTGAAGTTTCGACTTTTTGGACGGTCCCGCGATTGTCGGAAGCTGTTAGATGCGGCCGCTCAAGAACATCAAATTATCGACACAGTCTGCAATGAAAGGATCACACCTCAGGCTACAAGTCGCGAAATTTCAGTCTGATTGAGGCCTCGCGGAGCTAACGTAACGAGCTACAACTTTAAAAAGAACTTTTGTGAAGTTTCGACTTTTCGGAGGGTCCCGCGATTGTCGGAAGCTGTGAGATGCTGTCGCTCAAGAACATCAAATTCTCGACACAGTCTGCAATGAAAGGATCACACCTCAGGCTACAAGTCGCGAAATTTCAGTCTGATTGAGGCCTCGCTGAGCTAACGTAACGAGCTACCACTTTGAAAAAAAACTTTTGTGAAGTTTCGACTTTTTGGAGGGTCCCGCGATTGTCGGAAGCTGTGAGATGCCGCCGCTCAAGAACATCAAATTCTCGACACAGTCTGGAATGAAAGGATCACACGTCAGGCTACAGGTCGCGAAATTTCAGTCTGATTGAGGCCTCGCGGAGCTAATTTAACGAGCTACTACTTTGAAACAGGACTTTTGTTAAGTTTCGACTTTTTGGAGGGTCCCGCGATTGTCGGAAGCTATTAGATGCGGCCGCTCAATAACATCAAATTATCGACACAGTCTGCAATGAAAGGATCACACCTCAGGCTACAAGTCACGAAATTTCAGTCTGATTGAGGCCTCGCGGAGCTAACGTAACGAGCTACAACTTTGAAAAAGAACTTTTGTGAAGTTTCGACTTTTTGGAGGGTCCCGCGATTGTCGGAAGCTGTGAGATGCTGTCGCTTAAGAACATCAAATTCTCGACACAGTCTGCAATGAAAGGATCACACCTCAGGCTACAAGTCGCGAAATTTCAGTCTGATTGAGGCCTCGCGGAGCTAACGTAACGAGCTACCACTTTGAAAAAGAACTTTTGTGAAGTTTCGACTTTTTGGACGGTCCCGCGATTGTCGGAAGCTGTTAGATGCGGCCGCTCAAGAACATCAAATTCTCGACACAGTCTGCAATGAAAGGATCACACCTCAGGCTACAAGTCTCGAAATTTCAGTCTAATTGAGGCCTCGCGGAGCTAACGTAACGAGCTACAACTTTGAAAAAGAACTTTTGTGAAGTTTCGACTTTTTGGAGGGTCCCGCGATTGTCGGAAGCTGTGAGATGCTGCCGCTCAAGAACATCAAATTCTCGACACAGTCTGGAATGAAAGGATCACACGTCAGGCTACAAGTCGCGAAATTTCAGTCTGATTGAGGCCTCGCGGAGCTAATTTAACGAGCTACCACTTTGAAACAGGACTTTTGTTAAGTTTCGACTTTTTGGAGGGTCCCGCGATTGTCGGAAGCTGTTAGATGCGGCCGCTCAATAACATCAAATTATCGACACAGTCTGCAATGAAAGGATCACACCTCAGGCTACAAGTCACGAAATTTCAGTCTGATTGAGGCCTCGCGGAGCTAACTTAACGAGCTACAACTTTCAAAAAGAACTTTTGTGAAGTTTCGACTTTTTGGACGGTCCCGCGATTGTCGGAAGCTGTTAGATGCGGCCGCTCAAGAACATCAAATTATCGACACAGTCTGCAATGAAAGGATCACACCTCAGGCTACAAGTCGCGAAATTTCAGTCTGATTGAGGTCTCGCGGAGCTAACGTAACGAGCTACAACTTTAAAAGAGAACTTTTGTGAAGTTTCGACTTTTTGGAGGGTCCCGCGATTGTCGGAAGCTGTGAGATGCCGCCGCTCAAGAACATCAAATTCTCGACACAGTCTGCAATGAAAGGATCACACCTCAGGCTACAAGTCGCGAAATTTCAGTCTGATTGAGGCCTCGCGGAGCTAACGTAACGAGCTACCACTTTGAAAAAAAACTTTTGTGAAGTTTCGACTTTTTGGAGGGTCCCGCGATTGTCGGAAGCTGTGAGATGCCGCCGCTCAAGAACATCAAATTCTCGACACAGTCTGCAATGAAAGGATCACACCTCAGGCTACAAGTCGCGAAATTTCAGTCTGATTGAGGCCTCGCGGAGCTAACGTAACGAGCTACAACTTTGAAAAAGAACTTTTGTGAAGTTTCGACTTTTTGGAGGGTCCCGCGATTGTCGGAAGCTGTGAGATGCTGCCGCTCAAGAACATCAAATTCTCGACACAGTCTGGAATGAAAGGATCACACGTCAGGCTACAGGTCGCGAAATTTCAGTCTGATTGAGGCCTCGCGGAGCTAATTTAACGAGCTACTACTTTGAAACAGGACTTTTGTTAAGTTTCGACTTTTTGGAGGGTCCCGCGATTGTCGGAAGCTATTAGATGCGGCCGCTCAATAACATCAAATTATCGACACAGTCTGCAATGAAAGGATCACACCTCAGGCTACAAGTCACGAAATTTCAGTCTGATTGAGGCCTCGCGGAGCTAACGTAACGAGCTACAACTTTGAAAAAGAACTTTTGTGAAGTTTCGACTTTTTGGACGGTCCCGCGATTGTCGGAAGCTGTTAGATGCGGCCGCTCAAGAACATCAAATTATCGACACAGTCTGCAATGAAAGGATCACACCTCAGGCTACAAGTCACGAAATTTCAGTCTGATTGAGGCCTCGCGGAGCTAATGTAACGAGCTACAACTTTGAAAAAGAACTTTTGTGAAGTTTCGACTTTTTGGAGGGTCCCGCGATTGTCTGAAGCTGTGAGATGCTGCCGCTCAAGAACATCAAATTCTCGACACAGTCTGCAATGAAAGGATCACACCTCAGGCTACAAGTCGCGAAATTTCAGTCTGATTGAGGCCTCGCGGAGCTAAGGTAACGAGCTACCACTTTGAAAAAGAACTTTTGTGAAGTTTCAACTTTTTGGAGGGTCCCGCGATTGTCGGAAGCTGTGAGATGCCGCCGCTCAAGAACATCAAATTCTCGACACAGTCTGCAATGAAAGGATCACACCTCAGGCTACAAGTCGCGAAATTTCTGTCTGATTGAGGCCTCGCGGAGCTAACGTAACGAGCTACCACTTTGAAAAAAAACTTTTGTGAAGTTTCGACTTTTTAGAGGGTCCCGCGATTGTCGGAAGCTGTGAGATGCCGCCGCTCAAGAACATCAAATTCTCGACACAGTCTGCAATGAAAGGATCACACCTCAGGCTACAAGTCGCGAAATTTCAGTCTGATTGAGGCCTCGCGGAGCTAACGTAACGAGCTACAACTTTGAAAAAGAACTTTTGTGAAGTTTCGACTTTTTGGAGGGTCCCGCGATTGTCGGAAGCTGTGAGATGCTGCCGCTCAAGAACATCAAATTCTCGACACAGTCTGGAATGAAAGGATCACACGTCAGGCTACAGGTCGCGAAATTTCAGTCTGATTGAGGCCTCGCGGAGCTAATTTAACGAGCTACTACTTTGAAACAGGACTTTTGTTAAGTTTCGACTTTTTGGAGGGTCCCGCGATTGTCGGAAGCTATTAGATGCGGCCGCTCAATAACATCAAATTATCGACACAGTCTGCAATGAAAGGATCACACCTCAGGCTACAAGTCGCGAAATTTCAGTCTGATTGAGGTCTCGCGGAGCTAACGTAACGAGCTACAACTTTAAAAGAGAACTTTTGTGAAGTTTCGACTTTTTGGAGGGTCCCGCGATTGTCGGAAGCTGTGAGATGCCGCCGCTCAAGAACATCAAATTCTCGACACAGTCTGCAATGAAAGGATCACACCTCAGGCTACAAGTCGCGAAATTTCAGTCTGATTGAGGCCTCGCGGAGCTAACGTAACGAGCTACCACTTTGAAAAAAAACTTTTGTGAAGTTTCGACTTTTTGGAGGGTCCCGCGATTGTCGGAAGCTGTGAGATGCCGCCGCTCAAGAACATCAAATTCTCGACACAGTCTGCAATGAAAGGATCACACCTCAGGCTACAAGTCGCGAAATTTCAATCTGATTGAGGCCTCGCGGAGCTAACGTAACGAGCTACAACTTTGAAACAGAACTTTTGTGAAGTTTCGACTTTTTGGAGGGTCCCGCGATTGTCGGAAGCTGTGAGATGCCGCCGCTCAAGAACATCAAATTCTCGACATAGTCTGCAATGAAAGGATCACACCTCAGGCTACAAGTCGCGAAATTTCAGTCTGATTGAGGCCTCGCGGAGCTAACGTAACGAGCTACAACTTTGAAAAAGAACTTTTGTGAAGTTTCGACTTTTTGGAGGGTCCCGCGATTGTCGGAAGCTGTGAGATGCTGCCGCTCAAGAACATCAAATTCTCGACACAGTCTGGAATGAAAGGATCACACGTCAGGCTACAGGTCGCGAAATTTCAGTCTGATTGAGGCCTCGCGGAGCTAATTTAACGAGCTACTACTTTGAAAAAGGACTTTTGTTAAGTTTCGACTTTTTGGAGGGTCCCGCGATTGTCGGAAGCTATTAGATGCGGCCGCTCAATAACATCAAATTATCGACACAGTCTGCAATGAAAGGATCACACCTCAGGCTACAAGTCACGAAATTTCAGTCTGATTGAGGCCTCGCGGAGCTAACGTAACGAGCTACAACTTTGAAAAAGAACTTTTGTGAAGTTTCGACTTTTTGGACGGTCCCGCGATTGTCGGAAGCTGTTAGATGCGGCCGCTCAAGAACATCAAATTATCGACACAGTCTGCAATGAAAGGATCACACCTCAGGCTACAAGTCACGAAATTTCAGTCTATTTGAGGCCTCGCGGAGCTAATGTAACGAGCTACAACTTTGAAAAAGAACTTTTGTGAAGTTTCGACTTTTTGGAGGGTCCCGCGATTGTCTGAAGCTGTGAGATGCTGCCGCTCAAGAACATCAAATTCTCGACACAGTCTGCAATGAAAGGATCACACCTCAGGCTACAAGTCGCGAAATTTCAGTCTGATTGAGGCCTCGCGGAGCTAAGGTAACGAGCTACCACTTTGAAAAAGAACTTTTGTGAAGTTTCAACTTTTTGGAGGGTCCCGCGATTGTCGGAAGCTGTGAGATGCCGCCGCTCAAGAACATCAAATTCTCGACACAGTCTGCAATGAAAGGATCACACCTCAGGCTACAAGTCGCAAAATTTCAGTCTGATTGAGGCCTCGCGGAGCTAACGTAACGAGCTACAACTTTAAAAAAGAACTTTTGTGAAGTTTCGACTTTTCGGAGGGTCCCGCGATTGTCGGAAGCTGTGAGATGCTGTCGCTCAAGAACATCAAATTCTCGACACAGTCTGCAATGAAAGGATCACACGTCAGGCTACAGGTCGCGAAATTTCAGTCTGATTGAGGCCTCGCGTTGCTAACTTAACGAGCTACAACTTTGGAAAAGAAATTTTGTGAAGTTTCGACTTTTAGGAAGGTCCCGCGATTGTCGGAAGCTGTGAGATGCTGCCGCTCAAAAACATCAAATTCTCGACACAGTCTGCAATGAAAGGATCACACCTCAGGCTACAAGTCGCGAAATTTCAGTCTGATTGAGGTCTCGCGGAGCTAACGTAACGAGCTACAACTTTAAAAGAGAACTTTTGTGAAGTTTCGACTTTTTGGAGGGTCCCGCGATTGTCGGAAGCTGTGAGATGCCGCCGCTCAAGAACATCAAATTCTCGACACAGTCTGCAATGAAAGGATCACACCTCAGGCTACAAGTCGCGAAATTTCAGTCTGATTGAGGCCTCGCGGAGCTAACGTAACGAGCTACCACTTTGAAAAAAAACTTTTGTGAAGTTTCGACTTTTTGGAGGGTCCCGCGATTGTCGGAAGCTGTGAGATGCCGCCGCTCAAGAACATCAAATTCTCGACACAGTCTGCAATGAAAGGATCACACCTCAGGCTACAAGTCGCGAAATTTCAGTCTGATTGAGGCCTCGCGGAGCTAACGTAACGAGCTACAACTTTGAAACAGAACTTTTGTGAAGTTTCGACTTTTTGGAGGGTCCCGCGATTGTCGGAAGCTGTGAGATGCTGCCGCTCAAGAACATCAAATTCTCGACACAGTCTGGAATGAAAGGATCACACGTCAGGCTACAGGTCGCGAAATTTCAGTCTGTTTGAGGCCTCGCGGAGCTAATTTAACGAGCTACCACTTTGAAACAGGAGTTTTGTTAAGTTTCGACTTTTTGGAGGGTCCCGCGATTGTCGGAAGCTGTTAGATGCGGCCGCTCAATAACATCAAATTATCGACACAGTCTGCAATGAAAGGATCACACCTCAGGCTACAAGTCACGAAATTTCAGTCTGATTGAGGCCTCGCGGAGCTAACTTAACGAGCTACAACTTTGAAAAAGAACTTTTGTGAAGTTTCGACTTTTTGGACGGTCCCGCGATTGTCGGAAGCTGTTAGATGCGGCCGCTCAAGAACATCAAATTATCGACACAGTCTGCAATGAAAGGATCACACCTCAGGCTACAAGTCACGAAATTTCAGTCTGATTGAGGCCTCGCGGAGCTAATGTAACGAGCTACAACTTTGAAAAAGAACTTTTGTGAAGTTTCGACTTTTTGGAGGGTCCCGCGATTGTCTGAAGCTGTGAGATGCTGCCGCTCAAGAACATCAAATTCTCGACACAGTCTGCAATGAAAGGATCACACCTCAGGCTACAAGTCGCGAAATTTCAGTCTGATTGAGGCCTCGCGGAGCTAACGTAACGAGCTACCACTTTGAAAAAGAACTTTTGTGAAGTTTCAACTTTTTGGAGGGTCCCGCGATTGTCGGAAGCTGTGAGATGCCGCCGCTCAAGAACATCAAATTCTCGACACAGTCTGCAATGAAAGGATCACACCTCAGGCTACAAGTCGCGAAATTTCAGTCTGATTGAGGCCTCGCGGAGCTAACGTAACGAGCTACAACTTTGAAAAAGAACTTTTGTGAAGTTTCGACTTTTTGGAGGGTCCCGCGATTGTCGGAAGCTGTGAGATGCTGCCGCTCAAGAACATCAAATTCTCGACACAGTCTGGAATGAAAGGATCACACGTCAGGCTACAGGTCGCGAAATTTCAGTCTGATTGAGGCCTCGCGGAGCTAATTTAACGAGCTACTACTTTGAAACAGGACTTTTGTTAAGTTTCGACTTTTTGGAGGGTCCCGCGATTGTCGGAAGCTATTAGATGCGGCCGCTCAATAACATCAAATTATCGACACAGTCTGCAATGAAAGGATCACACCTCAGGCTACAAGTCGCGAAATTTCAGTCTGATTGAGGTCTCGCGGAGCTAACGTAACGAGCTACCACTTTGAAAAAGAACTTTTGTGAAGTTTCAACTTTTTGGAGGGTCCCGCGATTGTCGGAAGCTGTGAGATGCCGCCGCTCAAGAACATCAAATTCTCGACACAGTCTGCAATGAAAGGATCACACCTCAGGCTACAAGTCGCGAAATTTCAGTCTGATTGAGGCCTCGCGGAGCTAACGTAACGAGCTACCACTTTGAAAAAAAACTTTTGTGAAGTTTCGACTTTTTGGAGGGTCCCGCGATTGTCGGAAGCTGTGAGATGCCGCCGCTCAAGAACATCAAATTCTCGACACAGTCTGCAATGAAAGGATCACACCTCAGGCTACAAGTCGCGAAATTTCAATCTGATTGAGGCCTCGCGGAGCTAACGTAACGAGCTACAACTTTGAAACAGAACTTTTGTGAAGTTTCGACTTTTTGGAGGGTCCCGCGATTGTCGGAAGCTGTGAGATGCTGCCGCTCAAGAACATCAAATTCTCGACACAGTCTGGAATGAAAGGATCACACGTCAGGCTACAGGTCGCGAAATTTCAGTCTGATTGAGGCCTCGCGGAGCTAATTTAACGAGCTACCACTTTGAAACAGGACTTTTGTTAAGTTTCGACTTTTTGGAGGGTCCCGCGATTGTCGGAAGCTGTTAGATGCGGCCGCTCAATAACATCAAATTATCGACACAGTCTGCAATGAAAGGATCACACCTCAGGCTACAAGTCACGAAATTTCAGTCTGATTGAGGCCTCGCGGAGCTAACGTAACGAGCTACAACTTTGAAAAAGAACTTTTGTGAAGTTTCGACTTTTTGGACGGTCCCGCGATTGTCGGAAGCTGTTAGATGCGGCCGCTCAAGAACATCAAATTATCGACACAGTCTGCAATGAAAGGATCACACCTCAGGCTACAAGTCACGAAATTTCAGTTTGATTGAGGCCTCGCGGAGCTAATGTAACGAGCTACAACTTTGAAAAAGAACTTTTGTGAAGTTTCGACTTTTTGGAGGGTCCCGCGATTGTCTGAAGCTGTGAGATGCTGCCGCTCAAGAACATCAAATTCTCGACACAGTCTGCAATGAAAGGATCACACCTCAGGCTACAAGTCGCGAAATTTCAGTCTGATTGAGGCCTCGCGGAGCTAACGTAACGAGCTACAACTTTAAAAAAGAACTTTTGTGAAGTTTCGACTTTTCGGAGGGTCCCGCGATTGTCGGAAGCTGTGAGATGCTGTCGCTCAAGAACATCAAATTCTCGACACAGTCTGCACTGAAAGGATCACACGTCAGGCTACAGGTCGCGAAATTTCAGTCTGATTGAGGCCTCGCCTTGCTAACTTAACGAGCTACAACTTTGGAAAAGAAATTTTGTGAAGTTTCGACTTTTAGGAAGGTCCCGCGATTGTCGGAAGCTGTGAGATGCTGCCGCTCAAAAACATCAAATTCTCGACACAGTCTGCAATGAAAGGATCACACCTCAGGCTACAAGTCGCGAAATTTCAGTCCGATTGAGGTCTCGCGGAGCTAACGTAACGAGCTACAACTTTAAAAGAGAACTTTTGTGAAGTTTCGACTTTTTGGAGGGTCCCGCGATTGTCGGAAGCTGTGAGATGCCGCCGCTCAAGAACATCAAATTCTCGACACAGTCTGCAATGAAAGGATCACACCTCAGGCTACAAGTCGCGAAATTTCAGTCTGATTGAGGCCTCGCGGAGCTAACGTAACGAGCTACCACTTTGAAAAAAACTTTTGTGAAGTTTCGACTTTTAGGAAGGTCCCGTGATTGTCGGAAGCTGTGAGATGCCGCCGCTCAAAAACATCAAATTCTCGACACAGTCTGCAATGAAAGGATCACACCTCAGGCTACAAGTCGCGAAATTTCAGTCTGATTGAGGCCTCGCGGAGCTAATGTAACAAGCTACAACTTTGAAAAAGAACTTTTGTGAAGTTTCGACTTTTTGGAGGGTCCCGCGATTGTCGGAAGCTGTGAGATGCCGCCGCTCAAGAACATCATATTCTCGACACAGTCTGCAATGAAAGGATCACACCTCAGGCTACAAGTCGCGAAATTTCAGTCTGATTGAGGCCTCGCGGAGCTAACGTAACGAGCTACAACTTTGAAATAGAACTTTTGTGAAGTTTGACTTTTTGGAGGGTCCCGCGATTGTCGGAAGCTGTGAGATGCTGCCGCTCAAGAACATCAAATTCTCGACACAGTCTGGAATGAAAGGATCACACGTCAGGCTACAGGTCGCGAAATTTCAGTCTGATTGAGGCCTCGCGGAGCTAATTTAACGAGATACCACTTTGAAAAAGAACTTTTGTGAAGTTTCAAATTTTTGGAGGGTCCCGC
The DNA here is from genome assembly GCF_012489685.1 of Lotus japonicus. Classification (NCBI taxonomy): domain Eukaryota; kingdom Viridiplantae; phylum Streptophyta; class Magnoliopsida; order Fabales; family Fabaceae; genus Lotus; species Lotus japonicus. Next base: position 83,788,084 of record NC_080042.1, on the reverse strand, counting down.
GATTGTCGTAAGCTATGAGATGCCGCCGCTCAAGAACATCAAATTCTTGACACAGTCTGTGATGAAAGGATCACACCTCAGGCTACAAGTCGCGAAATTTCAGTCTGATTGAGGCCTCGCGGAGCTAACGTAACGAGCTACAACTTTGAAACAGGACTTTTGTGAAGTTTCGACTTTTTGGAGGGTCCCGCGATTGACGGAAGCTGTTAGATGCGGCCGCTCAATAACATCAAATTATCGACACAGTCTGCAATGAAAGGATCACACCTCAGGCTACAAGTCACGAAATTTCAGTCTGATTGAGGCCTCGCGGAGCTAATGTAACGAGCTACAACTTTGAAAAAGAACTTTTGTGAAGTTTCAACTTTTTGGAGGGTCCCGCGATTGTCGGAAGCTGTGAGATGCTGTCGCTCAAGAACATCAAATGCTCGACACAGTCTGCAATGAAAGGATCACACCTCAGGCTACAAGTCGCGAAATTTCAGTCTGATTGAGGCCTCGCGGAGCTAACGTAACGAGCTACCACTTTGAAAAAGAACTTTTGTGAAGTTTCGACTTTTTGGACGGTCCCGCGATTGTCGGAAGCTGTTAGATGCGGCCGCTCAAGAACATCAAATTCTCGACACAGTCTGCAATGAAAGGATCACACCTCAGGCTACAAGTCGCGAAATTTCAGTCTGATTGAGGCCTCGCGGAGCTAACGTAACAAGCTACAACTTTGAAAAAGAACTTTTGTGAAGTTTCGACTTTTTGGAGGGTCCCGCGATTGTCGGAAGCTGTGAGATGCCGCCGCTCAAGAACATCAAATTCTCGACACAGTCTGCAATGAAAGGATCACACCTCAGGCTACAAGTCGCGAAATTTCAGTCTGATTGAGGCCTCGCGGAGCTAACGTAACGAGCTACAACTTTGAAAAAGAACTTTTGTGAAGTTTGACTTTTTGGAGGGTCCCGCGATTGTCGGAAGCTGTGAGATGCTGCCGCTCAAGAACATCAAATTCTCGACACAGTCTGGAATGAAAGGATCACACGTCAGGCTACAGGTCGTGAAATTTCAGTCTGATTGAGGCCTCGCGGAGCTAATTTAACGAGATACCACTTTGAAAAAGAACTTTTGTGAAGTTTCAAATTTTTGGAGGGTCCCGCGATTGTCGGAAGCTATGAGATGCCGCCGCTCAAGAACATCAAATTCTTGACACAGTCTGTGATGAAAGGATCACACCTCAGGCTACAAGTCGCGAAATTTCAGTCTGATTGAGGCCTCGCGGAGCTAACGTAACGAGCTACAACTTTGAAACAGGACTTTTGTGAAGTTTCGACTTTTTGGAGGGTCCCGCGATTGTCGGAAGCTGTTAGATGCGGCCGCTCAATAACATCAAATTATCGACACAGTCTGCAATGAAAGGATCACACCTCAGGCTACAAGTCACGAAATTTCAGTCTGATTGAGGCCTCGCGGAGCTAATGTAACGAGCTACAACTTTGAAAAAGAACTTTTGTGAAGTTTCAACTTTTTGGAGGGTCCCGCGATTGTCGGAAGCTGTGAGATGCTGTCGCTCAAGAACATCAAATTCTCGACACAGTCTGCAATGAAAGGATCACACCTCAGGCTACAAGTCACGAAAATTTCAGTCTGATTGAGGCCTCGCAGAGCTAACGTAACGAGCTACAAACTTTGAAAAAGAACTTTTGTGAAGTTTCGACTTTTTGGAGGGTCCCGCGATTGTCGGAAGCTGTGAGATGCCGCCGCTCAAGAACATCAAATTCTCGACACAGTCTGCAATGAAAGGATCACACCTCAGGCTACAAGTCGCGAAATTTCAGTCTGATTGAGGCCTCGCGGAGCTAACGTAACGAGCTACACTTTGAAAA
>NC_080042.1:83748784-83786113 GCF_012489685.1 Lotus japonicus | reverse complement strand
ATCTGCCTTTTGTGCTAGAATTGATGGTTATCTTGGTTCTGAAATTTAAGCATGATATATGATATATGATATGTGGTTCTTGCTGCTGGAATATGGTTTAAAACTCTGGGACTTGAATGGTTGAAAAATTAATTTGAAGGCAAAAGTATCTCTGCCAGTTTCCTGTACTGGACAGCGAGTTTTGGAGCTTAATTACACCTAATTCGGGTCTCAAATGAAAAAGGGATAAACTGGAAAATTGTAGATTTTCGAATTGGCTTTCTATGCATATAAAGAACATAATTTTTGGTCTAGTAATGAGGTCTGGAGGTCGATCTTAGTGACTGTTGCACCTGCTGTTCTTCCTGTACCGGACAGCAAGCTTTAAGGCCTAATATCACCTAATTCTGGATCTCAAATGGAAAAGTGATAAACTATAAAAGTGTAGAGTTTCGAATTATCTTTCCAGTCATGTATCATGTGAATTTTGTGGCTAAGTATTGCGGTCTGTAGACCAGTTTTTAGTACACGCTGCACCTGTTGTCCAAAAACACTAAATTTGAGAAATTGTTGGAAATGTTAGTAACATGTGATTAGGGACCTTTGTGAGATTTTTTATATGATGATATCTGTAAACTGAGCCTCTGGAATTTGTAAATAATTTGTGAATTTGGGAGGCCCTGATTATTTCTATGCTTTGCATGAAGTTTAGTTGTGACTTGTTTAGGAGGTCGCTCACCCAGCTGTAATTCCTCCTAGTGTGACTGTTATTTCTTGACGTTGTAATCTGATACGATATTAACTCATAAGACTCTAGGATTGACATTAGAGCCTTAAACACCAAGAAATGAATTTATAACTCGCTTGCAAGTAAATGTGAATAATTTGGACATAGGTCTGGTTAGGACTATGGACCATGAGAACAATGGTTTCCGTTAGAGACAAAACGGATAACTTGCACGCGAGGGTGAATGCGGTTTGAACCGTGATGTTATGACTTGTGGGTGTCTGACCCATGGTGTGCTGTGGTCGTTCCAAGGAACGCCATGATGTTGTGAGCTTTGCTCATGGTGTTGTTCGTCTGCTGGACGAATGGTGTTGGATCCAAGGTGAAAGGTGGTTGTGTGAAGTGAGATTCCGTTAGTAACTGACTCTTTCCCATAAAAGACATATAATGTACTTATATTATGTTGTTTTTGATTTTGTCATTATCATTCTTTTTGTTGGACCTGACCCTGCTTGTTTGCTACGTGTTTATTTGGGGGGGGGGGTAGATGGTCGTGAAGATAATGGCGATGACTCATTCTTGGGAGTTGATGCTACGTGACGTGCCAATACCGGAGGACGACTACACTTCAGAGGAAGAGGAAGAGGCTAAGGAATAGGGTTTTGGTTGAGAGTCTTTTGTTTTCTGTTGGGGTTGAGAGTTTCCGAAGTGTTGGTATCGAACAATTGTATTGCTTAAATTCGAATGAACAAGTTTTGATGTAATCTTTATTTTCATTCAGGCCTTTGATTCGTACTCTTTACAGTTGGTTATTTAAAAAGTTTTACGATGTTGGTTACTTCCGCGTGTATTTGGAAAGGTTATGTTTCAAGAGTTTTCGTAAAATGAGAGGTTTGTCATTAATTGAAGATTAATAAGTGAATCGACGAAAACTCTTTACGAAAATGGGTTAATTAGTTACTGAGTAACACTCGAGAAATCGGGGCGTTACAGAATCTGCATTTAGGTTCTTTTTCAAAGTTGTAGCTCGTTGAGTTAGCTCCGTGTGGCCTCAATCAGACAAAAATTTGGCGAATTGTAGCCAGGACTGTGATCCTTTCGTTCCAGACTGTGTCGAGAATTTGAGGTTTTTGAGCAGCAGCATGTCACAGCTTCCGGCAATCGTGGGACCCTCCTAAAAGTCGAATCTCCATTTAGGTTCTTTTTCAAAGATGTAGCTCGTTAAGTTAGCTCTGTGTGGCATCAATCAGACTGAAATTTGGCGAATTGTAGCCAGTGCTGTGATCCTTTCGTTCCAGACTGTGTCGAGAATTTGAGGTTTTTGAGCAGCAGCATGTCGCAGCTTCCGGCAATCGCGGGACCCTCCTAAAAGTCGAATCTCCATTTAGGTTCTTTTTCAAAGTTGTAGCTCGTTAAGTTAGCTCCGTGTGGCCTCAATCAGACTGAAATTTGGCGAATTGTAGCCAGGGCTGTGATCCCTTCGTTCCAGACTGTGTCGAGAATTTGAGGTTTTTGAGCAGCAGCATGTCACAGCTTCCGGCAATCGCGGGACCCTCCTAAAAGTCGAATCTCCATTTAGCTGCTTTTTCAAAGATATAGCTCGTTAAGTTAGCTCTGCATGGCCTCAATCAGACTGAAATTTGGCGAATTGTAGCCAGGGTTGTGATCCTTTCGTTCCAGACTGTGTCGAGAATTTGATGTTTTTGAGCAGCAGCATGTCACAGCTTCCGGCAATCGCGGGTTACTCTTAAAAGTCGAATCTACATTTAGGTTCTTTTTCAAAGTTGTAGCTCGTTGAGTTAGCTCCGTGTGGACTCAATCAGACTAAAATTTGGCGAATTGTAGCCAGGAATGTGATCCTTTCGTTCCAGACTGTGTCGAGAATTTGAGGTTTTTGAGCAGCAGCATGTCACAGCTTCCGGCAATCGCGGGACCCTCCTAAAAGTCGAATCTCCATTTAGGTTCTTTTTCAAAGATGTAGCTCGTTAAGTTAGCTCTGTGTGGCATCAATCAGACTGAAATTTGGCGAATTGTAGCCAGGGCTGTGATCCTTTCGTTCCAGACTGTGTCGAGAATTTGAGGTTTTTGAGCAGCAGCATGTCACAGCTTCCGGCAATCGCGGGACCCTCTTAAAAGTCGAATCTCCATAAAAGTTCCTTTTTCAAATTTGTAGCTCGTTAAGTTAGCTATGTGTGGCCTCAATCAGACTGAAATTTTGCGACTTGTAGCAAGGGATGTGATCCTTTCCTTCCAGACAGTGTTGAGAATTTGATATTTTTTAGCAGCACCATGTCACAGCTTCCGGCAATCGCGGGACCCTCCTAAAAGTCGAATCTCCATTTAAGTTCTTTTTCAAAGATATTGCTCGTTAAGTTAGCTCCGTGTGGCCTCAATCAGACTGGAATTTGCGAATTGTAGCCAGTTTTATGATCCTTTCGTTCCAGACTGTGTCGGGAATTTGATGTTTTAGAGCAACAGCATGTCACAACTTCCGGCAATCGCGGGACCCTCCTAAAAGTCGAATCTCCATTGAGGTTCTTTATCAAAGTTTTAGCTCGTTAAGTTAGCTCCGTGCGGCCTCAATCAGACTAAAATTTCGCGACTTGTAGCCTGGGCTGTGATCCTTTCGTTCCAGGCTATGTCGAGAATTCGATGTTTTTGAGCAGCAGCGTGTCACAGCTTCCGGCAATCGCGGGACCCTCTTAAAAGTCGAATCTCCATTTAGGTTCTTTTTCAAAGTTGTAGCTCATTAAGTTAGCTCAGTGTGGCCTCAATCAGACTGAAATTTCAGAACTTGTTGCCAGGGCTGTGTTCCTTTCATTGCAGACCGTGTTGAGAATTTTATGTTTTTGAGCAGCAACATGTCACAGCTTCCGGCAATCGCGGGACCCTCTTAAAAGTCGAATCTCCATTTAGGTTCTTTTTCAAAGTTGTAGCTCGTTAAGTTAGCTCCGTGTGGCCTCAATCAGACTAAAATTTGGCGAATTGTAGCCAGGGCAGTGTTCCTTTCGTTCCAGACTGTGTCGAGAATTTGATGTTTTTGAGCAGCAGCATGTCACAGCTTCCGGCAATCGCGGGACCCTCCTAAAAGTCGAATCACCATTTAGGTTCTTTTTCAAAGATATAGCTCGTTAAGTTAGCTCTGTGTGGCCTCAATCAGATTGAAATTTGGCGAATTGTAGCCAGGGCTGTGATCCTTTCGTTCCAGACTGTGTCGAGAATTTGAGGTTTTTGAGCAGCAGCATGTCACAGCTTCCGGCAATCGCGGGACCCTCCTAAAAGTCGAATCTCCATTTAGGTTCTTTTTCAAAGATATAGCTCGTTAAGTTAGCTCTGTGTGGCCTCAATCAGACTGAAATTGGGCGAATTGTAGCTAGGGTTGTGATCCTTTCGTTCCAGACTGTGTCGAGAATTTGATGATTTGAGCAGCAGCATGTCACAGCTTCCGGCAATCGCGGGACCCTCTTTAAAGTCGAATCTCCATAAAAGTTCCTTTTCAAATTTGAGCCCGTTAAGTTAGCTCTGTGTGGCCTCAATCAGACTGAAATTTGGCGAATTGTAGCCAGGGCTGTGATCCTTTCGTTCCAGACTGTGTCGGGAATTTGATGTTTTTGAGCAACAGCATGTCACAGCTTCCGGCAATCGCGGGACCCTCCTAAAAGTCGAATCTCCATTTAAGTTCTTTTTCAAAGATATAGCTCGTTAAGTTAGCTCCGTGTGGCCTCAATCAGACTGAAATTTGGCGAATTGTAGCCAGGGCTGTGATCCTTTCGTTCCAGACTGTGTCGAGAATTTGAGGTTTTTGAGCAGCAGCATGTCACAGCTTCCGGCAATCGCGGGACCCTCCTAAAAGTCGAATCTCCATTTAGGTTCTTTTTCAAAGATATAGCTCGTTAAGTTAGCTCTGTGTGGCCTCAATCAGACTGAAATTGGGCGAATTGTAGCTAGGGTTGTGATCCTTTCGTTCCAGACTGTGTCGAGAATTTGATGATTTGAGCAGCAGCATGTCACAGCTTCCGGCAATCGCGGGACCCTCTTTAAAGTCGAATCTCCATTTAGGTTCTTTTTCAAAGTTGTAGCTCATTAAGTTAGCTCAGTGTGGCCTCAATCAGACTGAAATTTCAGAACTTGTAGCCAGGGCTGTGTTCCTTTCATTGCAGACCGTGTTGAGAATTTTATGTTTTTGAGCAGCTACATGTCACAGCTTCCGGCAATCGCGGGACCCTCTTAAAAGTCGAATCTCCATTTAGGTTCTTTTTCAAAGTTGTAGCTCGTTAAGTTAGCTCCGTGTGGCCTCAATCAGACTAAAATTTGGCGAATTGTAGCCAGGGCAGTGTTCCTTTCGTTCCAGACTGTGTCGAGAATTTGATGTTTTTTAGCAGCAGCATGTCATAGCTTCCGGCAATCGCGGGACCCTCCTAAAAGTCGAATCTCCATTTAGGTTCTCTTTCAAAGTTGTAGCTCATTAAGTTAGCTCCGTGTGGCCTCAATCAGACTGAAATTTGGCGAATTGTAGCCATGGCTGTGATCCTTTCGTTCCAGACTGTGTCGAGAATTTGAGGTTTTTGAGCAGCAGCATGTCACAGCTTCCGGCAATCGCGAGACCCTCCTAAAAGTCGAATCTCCATTTAGCTGCTTTTTCAAAGATATAGCTCGTTAAGTTAGCTCTGTGTGGCCTCAATCAGACTGAAATTTGGCGAATTGTAGCCAGGGTTGTGATCCTTTCGTTCCAGACTGTGTCGAGAATTTGATGTTTTTGAGCAGCAGCATGTCACAGCTTCCGGCAATCGCGGGATCCTCTTAAAAGTCGAATCTGCATTTAGGTTCTTTTTCAAAGTTGTAGCTCGTTAAGTTAGCTCCGTGTGGCCTCAATCAGACTGAAATTTGCGAATTGTAGCCAGGGTTGTGATCCTTTTGTAAGATCAAGTTTTGATCTAGTAGTACAACTCTATGTTTTGATGATTACAAGTTAACCTTTTGATATGAACAATTGTGGTACTCTAACGTGTTTTTCTGAGTGTGCTATTTACAGGCTCTGACCCTGACTCAATTTCACACAAATCAGAAGCACTGTGTATAAAGGGTAACCCAAGCAACGCTTTCGCATTCACCATGTTCAGTATGAACAGTGGAAAAGCTTCAGAAGATCTGAAGCTATACAAACTCTGATGAGGACTCAGTCGCTAGAAGCTCTGATGATCTAGAAGTTCTGACAACCAAGAAACACTGAAGGTTCAGATGTTCCGATGGTGTAGAAGACTCTGAAGATCCAGAAGCTGAATAGTGGAAACTCTGAAGTCCAGAAGCAAGAAACCCTGAAGGCCATGTTCTTCCCTCTGAGTTCAGAATCAGAAGATACAATGGTCAGAGGATCTGTGCTATCCCTCTGACTCTGATCAACCGGCTTCACAAGTTCCAATACGAAGCATTCCTCTGATCAGAAGTCTCCTAGGTTAAAAGGTCAAGTCGCTATCCAAGTACAAAAGCATGTGTACCTTCCTGACGACCTACCTAACGTTCTCAGCCACAGCAGAAGCTGGATTTTCCAGAACTGCCCTCCAACGGTAGCATTTCCATGCAACGCTCAACCCAGAACGTCTAATCACTCTACGGTCTGAAGCAAGCTCCCAGAGCATGGTATGAGAGACTTAGCTCATTCCTTCTGGAGAATGAGTTTGTAAGGGGTAAGAGTTGTTCATCAAAATACATGGTTTTGTCATCATCAAAAAGGGGGAGATTGTAAGATCAAGATTTGGTCATATGGTACAACTCTATGTTGCCAAGTTTGATGCTTAGATCATCTTTTTCTAGACTATCTTCTGTCGTCTTAAGTCTCTTTTCCACAGTCTCCTTCTCTTCCAGCAGATTCAGCTCCCGCTGGCAAAGCTCCTGAATCTCTTCCACGAAGCAGAGGAACTCCTTCAGATCTTTCTCCATATCTGGACCAAGATCTTCTTCAAGCAGTGTCTTCGTCAGCTCTTGTATGGTCTTTGTACCATCGGGATGCCTAATATTGAGGAACATATCTTCCTCAAACGCCTTCCTTCTGAGCTCTTCTAATGCCATTCTGTATGATGCCATTTTTTTCTGAATATTATTCGAGGTGTGAAGCTTACCTTTCTCTCCAACGTTTTTATAGGCTTCACTTTCTCTCTGAAAGTTAATGCTCTTACAGTTTCTCGAGGTTAAGTACTTGGTAACTGACCCTTCTATTTCCTCACTTGACCGGTGGTAAACGTTCATCCCGTGCATTAACTCTTCTATTTATTATCGCCTCACTCTGATTCTTACATCGTCTTCATTTTCTTTCAACTTAGACCTTCTCTACGGGGGAAGTACCTTGTACTTCAAGCTAAGTTTTTCACACCCCAAGCTTTTTGCTTATGACAAAAAGGGGGAGTAAACCCAGTTTTTGATGTAAGATGTGTTAGTGTGACTTATTTTTCTTTTGGAGATTTTAAGAGTTCCACCTTCATGACCATAGATGTGTCACTGGGCAAATACAAGGAATACATTTCACTTCTTCTGAAGTGATTCTAAGTTGACTCTGATACCCAAGACTCTGATACCTTGTCCATGACTCTGATCACTTATGCGCTCTGATTATTCGTTTTTCATCTATGTCATAAGCTTTTCACTCTGAACTCTTATATGACTTAGCTCAGAATCTAGACTTTACTAACGTTTTCATCAAGTATTAGATTCAGGGGGAGCTAAGCTCAGAATCAAGCAGTGACTTGAATTCAGAATGAGCAACATAAACTATTCACATCAGGATAAGTCTTATTCTATATCTCTAAACTCTGAGTGAATTCAGTTTAATGTTTAAGAATTGTTCATCAAAAATCTTAGTTTTGTCATCATCAAAAAGGGGGAGATTGTAAGATCAAGTTTTGATCTAGTAGTACAACTCTATGTTTTGATGATTACAAGTTAACCTTTTGATATGAACAATTGTGGTACTCTAACGTGTTTTTCTGAGTGTGCTATTTACAGGCTCTGACCCTGACTCAATTTCACACAAATCAGAAGCACTGTGTATAAAGGGTAACCCAAGCAACGCTTTCGCATTCACCATGTTCAGTATGAACAGTGGAAAAGCTTCAGAAGATCTGAAGCTACACAAACTCTGATGAGGACTCAGTCGCTAGAAGCTCTGATGATCTAGAAGTTCTGACAACCAAGAAACACTGAAGGTTCAGATGTTCCGATGGTGTAGAAGACTCTGAAGATCCAGAAGCTGAATAGTGGAAACTCTGAAGTCCAGAAGCAAGAAACCCTGAAGGCCATGTTCTTCCCTCTGAGTTCAGAATCAGAAGATACAATGGTCAGAGGATCTGTGCTATCCCTCTGACTCTGATCAACCGGCTTCACAAGTTCCAATACGAAGCATTCCTCTGATCAGAAGTCTCCTAGGTTAAAAGGTCAAGTCGCTATCCAAGTACAAAAGCAAGTGTACCTTCCTGACGACCTACCTAACGTTCTCAGCCACAGCAGAAGCTGGATTTTCCAGAACTGCCCTCCAACGGTAGCATTTCCATGCAACGCTCAACCCTAATCCTTGGAGTATATATAGAGGCTGAAGATTGAAAGAAGCGGCTAAGAAACTAAGTTGAAGCAATACACACGCGCAAGACACATTCTAAGCTTTCTTTCATCTTGTAATTTATTTTAGTTTACACTCAGCTTATTCAGAAGCAAACCCTTGTAAACACCAACCTCAAACAGTTGTTTGATTTTCCTTTAGGAGATCAAGGTTGATCGGATCCTAGAGAAGACTAAGAGAGTGAATCTTAGTGTGAGCTAAGTCAGTGTAATTGTTAGTCACTTGTAGGTTTCAAGTGCAGTTGTAACTCTTACCTGATTAGTGGATTGCCTTCATTCTAAGAAGGAAGAAATCACCTTAACGGGTGGACTGGAGTAGCTTGAGTGATTTATCAAGTGAACCAGGATAAAATCCTTGTGTGCTTTTCTATCTCTATCTTTTGCACTTAGTTCTCGAAAAGATTTGTTAAAATCTTTAAGGTGGTAGTTTTGTACTGAAAACGTTATTCAAACCCCCCCTTTCTACCGTTTTTCATACCTTCACCTTTCGTTCCAGACTGTGTCGAGAATTTGAGGTTTTTGAGCAGCAGCATGTCACAGCTTCCGGTAATCGCGGGACCCTCCTAAAAGTCGAATCTCCATTTAGGTTCTTTTTCAAAGATATAGCTCGTTAAGTTAGCTCTGTGTGGCCTCAATCAGACTGAAATTTGGCGAATTGTAGCCAGGGCTGTGATCCTTTCGTTCCAGACTGTGTCGGGAATTTGATGTTTTTGAGCAACAGCATGTCACAGCTTCCGGCAATCGCGGGACCCTCCTAAAAGTCGATTCTCCATTGAGGTTCTTTTTCAAAGTTGTAGCTCGTTAAGTTAGCTCCGTGCGGCCTCAATCAGACTAAAATTTGGCGAATTGTAGCCAGGGCAGTGTTCCTTTCGATCCAGACTGTGTCGAGAATTTGATGTTTTTGAGCAGCAGCATGTCACAGCTTCCGGCAATCGCGGGACCCTCCTAAAAGTCGAATGTCCATTTAGGTCTTTTTCAAAGTTGTAGCTCGTTAAGTTAGCTCCGTGTGGCCTCAATCAGACTGAAATTTGCGAATTGTAGCCAGGGTTGTGATCCTTTCGTTCCAGACTGTGTCGGGAATTTGATGTTTTAGAGCAACAGCATGTCACAGCTTCCGGCAATCGCGGGACCCTCCTAAAAGTCGAATCTCCATTTAGGTTGTTTTTCAAATTTGAGCTCGTTAAGTTAGCTATGTGTGGCCTCAATCAGACTGAAGTTTTGCGACTTGTAGCAAGGGATGTGATCCTTTCCTTCCAGACTGTGTTGAGAATTTGATATTTTTTAGCAGCACCATGTCACAGCTTCCGGCAATCGCGGGACCCTCCTAAAAGTAGAATCTCCATTTAAGTTCTTTTTCAAAGATATAGCTCGTTAAGTTAGCTCCGTGTGGCCTCAATCAGACTGGAATTTGCGAATTGTAGCGAGTTTTATGATCCTTTCGTTCCAGACTGTGTCGGGAATTTGATGTTTTTGAGCAACAACATGTCACAGCTTCCGGCAATCGCGGGACCCTCCTAAAAGTCGAATCTCCATTGAGGTTCTTTTTCAAAGTTGTAGCTCGTTAAGTTAGCTCCGTGCGTCCTCAATCAGACTAAAATTTCGCGACTAGTAGCCTGGGCTGTGATCCTTTCGTTCCAGACTATGTCGAGAATTCGATGTTTTTGAGCAGCAGCGTGTCACAGCTTCCGGCAATCGCGGGACCCTCTTAAAAGTCGAATCTCCATTTAGGTTCTTTTTCAAAGTTGTAGCTCATTAAGTTAGCTCAGTGTGGCCTCAATCAGACTGAAATTTCAGAACTTGTAGCCAGGGCTGTGTTCCTTTCATTGCAGACCGTGTTGAGAATTTTATGTTTTTGAGCAGCAACATGTCATAGCTTCCGGCAATCGCGGGACCCTCTTAAAAGTCGAATCTCCATTTAGGTTCTGTTTCAAAGTTGTAGCTCGTTAAGTTAGCTCCGTGTGGCCTCAATCAGACTAAAATTTGGCGAATTGTAGCCAGGGCAGTGTTCCTTTCGTTCCAGACTGTGTCGAGAATTTGATGTTTTTTAGCAGCAGCATGTCATAGCTTCCGGCAATCGCGGGACCCTCTTAAAAGTCGAATCTCCATTTAGGTTCTTTTTCAAAGTTGTAGCTCGTTAAGTTAGCTCCATGTGGCCTCAATCAGACTAAAATTTGGCGAATTGTAGCCAGGGCAGTGTTCCTTTCGTTCCAGACTGTGTCGAGAATTTGATGTTTTTTAGCAGCAGCATGTCATAGCTTCCGGCAATCGCGGGACCCTCCTAAAAGTCGAATCTCCATTTAGGTTCTTTTTCAAAGATATAGCTCGTTAAGTTAGCTCTGTGTGGCCTCAATCAGATTGAAATTTGGCGAATTGTAGCCAGGGCTGTGATCCTTTCGTTCCAGACTGTGTCGAGAATTTGAGGTTTTTGAGCAGCAGCATGTCACAGCTTCCGGCAATCGCGGGACCCTCCTAAAAGTCGAATCTCCATTTAGGTTCTTTTTCAAAGATATAGCTCGTTAAGTTAGCTCTGTGTGGCCTCAATCAGACTGAAATTGGGCGAATTGTAGCTAGGGTTGTGATCCTTTCGTTCCAGACTGTGTCGAGAATTTGATGATTTGAGCAGCAGCATGTCACAGCTTCCGGCAATCGCGGGACCCTCTTAAAAGTCGAATCTCCATAAAAGTTCCTTTTCAAATTTGAGCTCGTTAAGTTAGCTATGTGTGGCCTCAATCAGACTGAAGTTTTGCGACTTGTAGCAAGGGATGTGATCCTTTCATTCCAGACTGTGTTGAGAATTTGATATTTTTTAGCAGTACCATGTCACAGCTTCCGGCAATCGCGGGACCCTCCTAAAAGTCGAATCTCCATTTAAGTTCTTTTTCAAAGATATAGCTCGTTAAGTTAGCTCCGTGTGGCCTCAATCAGACTGAAATTTGCGAATTGTTGCCAGTTTTGTGATCCTTTCGTTCCAGACTGTGTCGGGAATTTGATGTTTTTGAGCAACAGCATGTCACAGCTTCCGGCAATCGCAGGACCCTCCTAAAAGTCGAATCTCCATTGAGGTTCTTTTTCAAAGTTGTAGCTCGTTAAGTTAGCTCCGTGCGGCCTCAATCAGACTAAAATTTGGCGAATTGTAGCCAGGGCAGTGTTCCTTTCGTTCCAGACTGTGTCGAGAATTTGATGTTTTTGAGCAGCAGCATGTCACAGCTTCCGGCAATCGCGGGACCCTCCTAAAAGTCGAATCTCCATTTAGGTCTTTTTCAAAGTTGTAGCTCGTTAAGTTAGCTCCGTGTGGCCTCAATCAGACTGAAATTTGCGAATTTTAGCCAGGGTTGTGATCCTTTCGTTCCAGACTGTGTCGGGAATTTGATGTTTTTGAGCAACAACATGTCACAGCTTCCGGCAATCGCGGGACCCTCCTAAAAGTCGAATCTCCATTGAGGTTCTTTTTCAAAGTTGTAGCTCGTTAAGTTAGCTCCGTGTGGCCTCAATCAGACTAAAATTTGGCGAATTGTAGCCAGGGCAGTGTTCCTTTCGTTCCAGACTGTGTCGAGAATTTGATGTTTTTTAGCAGCAGCATGTCATAGCTTCCGGCAATCGCGGGACCCTCTTAAAAGTCGAATCTCCATTTAGGTTCTTTTTCAAAGTTGTAGCTCGTTAAGTTAGCTCCGTGTGGCCTCAATCAGACTAAAATTTGGCGAATTGTAGCCAGGGCAGTGTTCCTTTCGTTCCAGACTGTGTCGAGAATTTGATGTTTTTTAGCAGCAGCATGTCATAGCTTCCGGCAATCGCGGGACCCTCCTAAAAGTCGAATCTCCATTTAGGTTCTTTTTCAAAGATATAGCTCGTTAAGTTAGCTCTGTGTGGCCTCAATCAGATTGAAATTTGGCGAATTGTAGCCAGGGCTGTGATCCTTTCGTTCCAGACTGTGTCGAGAATTTGAGGTTTTTGAGCAGCAGCATGTCACAGCTTCCGGCAATCGCGGGACCCTCCTAAAAGTCGAATCTCCATTTAGGTTCTTTTTCAAAGATATAGCTCGTTAAGTTAGCTCTGTGTGGCCTCAATCAGACTGAAATTGGGCGAATTGTAGCTAGGGTTGTGATCCTTTCGTTCCAGACTGTGTCGAGAATTTGATGATTTGAGCAGCAGCATGTCACAGCTTCCGGCAATCGCGGGACCCTCTTAAAAGTCGAATCTCCATAAAAGTTCCTTTTCAAATTTGAGCTCGTTAAGTTAGCTATGTGTGGCCTCAATCAGACTGAAGTTTTGCGACTTGTAGCAAGGGATGTGATCCTTTCATTCCAGACTGTGTTGAGAATTTGATATTTTTTAGCAGTACCATGTCACAGCTTCCGGCAATCGCGGGACCCTCCTAAAAGTCGAATCTCCATTTAAGTTCTTTTTCAAAGATATAGCTCGTTAAGTTAGCTCCGTGTGGCCTCAATCAGACTGAAATTTGCGAATTGTAGCCAGTTTTGTGATCCTTTCGTTCCAGACTGTGTCGGGAATTTGATGTTTTTGAGCAACAGCATGTCACAGCTTCCGGCAATCGCAGGACCCTCCTAAAAGTCGAATCTCCATTGAGGTTCTTTTTCAAAGTTGTAGCTCGTTAAGTTAGCTCCGTGCGGCCTCAATCAGACTAAAATTTCGCGACTTGTAGCCTGGGCTGTGATCCTTTCGTTCCAGACTATGTCGAGAATTCGATGTTTTTGAGCAGCAGCGTGTCACAGCTTCCGGCAATCGCGGGACCCTCTTAAAAGTCGAATCTCCATTTAGGTTCTTTTTCAAATTTGAGCTCGTTAAGTTAGCTATGTGTGGCCTCAATCAGACTGAAGTTTTGCGACTTGTAGCAAGGGATGTGATCCTTTCCTTCCAGACTGTGTTGAGAATTTGATATTTTTTAGCAGCACCATGTCACAGCTTCCGGCAATCGCGGGACCCTCCTAAAAGTCGAATCTCCATTTAAGTTCTTTTTCAAAGATATAGCTCGTTAAGTTAGCTCCGTGTGGCCTCAATCAGACTGGAATTTGCGAATTGTAGCCAGTTTTATGATCCTTTCGTTCCAGACTGTGTCGGGAATTTGATGTTTTTGAGCAACAACATGTCACAGCTTCCGGCAATCGCGGGACCCTCCTAAAAGTCGAATCTCCATTGAGGTTCTTTTTCAAAGTTGTAGCTCGTTAAGTTAGCTCCGTGCGGCCTCAATCAGACTAAAATTTCGCGACTTGTAGCCTGGGCTGTGATCCTTTCGTTCCAGACTATGTCGAGAATTCGATGTTTTTGAGCAGCAGCGTGTCACAGCTTCCGGCAATCGCGGGACCCTCTTAAAAGTCGAATCTCCATTTAGGTTCTTTTTCAAAGTTGTAGCTCATTAAGTTAGCTCAGTGTGGCCTCAATCAGACTGAAATTTCAGAACTTGTAGCCAGGGCTGTGTTCCTTTCATTGCAGACCGTGTTGAGAATTTTATGTTTTTGAGCAGCAACATGTCACTGCTTCCGGCAATCGCGGGACCCTCTTAAAAGTCGAATCTCCATTTAGGTTCTTTTTCAAAGTTGTAGCTCGTTAAGTTAGCTCCGTGTGGCCTCAATCAGACTAAAATTTGGCGAATTGTAGCCAGGGCAGTGTTCCTTTCGTTCCAGACTGTGTCGAGAATTTGATGTTTTTTAGCAGCAGCATGTCATAGCTTCCGGCAATCGCGGGACCCTCTTAAAAGTCGAATCTCCATTTAGGTTCTTTTTCAAAGTTGTAGCTCGTTAAGTTAGCTCCGTGTGGCCTCAATCAGACTAAAATTTGGCGAATTGTAGCCAGGGCAGTGTTCCTTTCGTTCCAGACTGTGTCGAGAATTTGATGTTTTTTAGCAGCAGCATGTCATAGCTTCCGGCAATCGCGGGACCCTCCTAAAAGTCGAATCTCCATTTAGGTTCTTTTTCAAAGATATAGCTCGTTAAGTTAGCTCTGTGTGGCCTCAATCAGATTGAAATTTGGCGAATTGTAGCCAGGGCTGTGATCCTTTCGTTCCAGACTGTGTCGAGAATTTGAGGTTTTTGAGCAGCAGCATGTCACAGCTTCCGGCAATCGCGGGACCCTCCTAAAAGTCGAATCTCCATTTAGGTTCTTTTTCAAAGATATAGCTCGTTAAGTTAGCTCTGTGTGGCCTCAATCAGACTGAAATTGGGCGAATTGTAGCTAGGGTTGTGATCCTTTCGTTCCAGACTGTGTCGAGAATTTGATGATTTGAGCAGCAGCATGTCACAGCTTCCGGCAATCGCGGGACCCTCTTAAAAGTCGAATCTCCATAAAAGTTCCTTTTCAAATTTGAGCTCGTTAAGTTAGCTATGTGTGGCCTCAATCAGACTGAAGTTTTGCGACTTGTAGCAAGGGATGTGATCCTTTCATTCCAGACTGTGTTGAGAATTTGATATTTTTTAGCAGTACCATGTCACAGCTTCCGGCAATCGCGGGACCCTCCTAAAAGTCGAATCTCCATTTAAGTTCTTTTTCAAAGATATAGCTGAAGGTGTGAAAAACGACTAGAAGGGGGGGTTGAATAGCGTTTTCAATATAAAAACTTTCCCCTTAAGATTTAAAGTAAATCTTTTCAGTTTCTCTAAGATAGATGGTGCAGCGGATAAAGATAGAGAGACGAGAAAAGCACACAAGTATTTTATCCTGGTTCACTTGATAAATCCCTCAAGCTAATCCAGTCCACCCGTTAAGGTGATTTCTTCCTTCTTAGAATGAAGGCAATCCACTAATCAGATAATTGTTACAACTGCACTTGAAACCTACAAGTGACTAACAATACACTGACTTAGCTATCACTAAGATTCACTCTCTTAGTCTTCTCTAGGATCCGATCAACCTTGATCTCCTAAAGGAATCACCACTAAGATTCACTCTCTTAGTCTTCTTAAGGATACTGACCTACCCGGTCCCTTAAGGAAAATCAAACAACTGTTTGAGGTTGGTGTTTACAAAGGTTTGCTTCTAAATAAGCTGAGTGTAAACTAAATAAGAACAGATGAAGAAAGTAGAAGCTTGAATCTTTTCTTGTATTGCAGCTCTTGATCTCTCTCTCTTAGTCTTTCTTCTTTTCTTCAGCCTTTTATAGTCCAAGGTGCAAAGGATATTTCTGTTGAGAGAATATGACCGTTGGAGGGCATTTCTGGAACTTCCAGAACCTGCTGTGGCTGAACCTTGGTAGGTAGGCATTTCAGAATAGTACACTGCTCTTGTACTTCTCGATAGGGACCTTTGCCTTTAACCATTGACTTCTGATCAGAGTTATGCTTCGTGTTGGAACTTGTGAAGCTTGGTGATCAGAGTCAGAGGGATGCTTGGATCCTCTGACCTTCGTAACTTCTGCTTCTGGACCTTCGGAGCTTCTGAACCTTCAGAGCCTCTGGTCCCTCAGAGCTTCTGGTCTTCAGATCTTCTGATCCTCAGATCTTCTGATCCTCTGATCTTCTGATCTTCAGAACTTCTGACGAATATATCTTCTGGTGTCAGAGTCAGAACCTGTTTGTCAAAACACTCAAGACAAACATTAGAGTATCATAGTTGTTCATCCACAAATAAATACTTGTTATCATCAAAACATAGAGTTGTACCACATGACCAAATCTTGATCTAACAATCTCCCCCTTTTTGATGATGACAAAACCATGTATTTTGATGAACAACTCTAAACAAATAAACTGAATACACTCAGAGTATAAGGTATCAGAGTTAAAACTTATCCTGATGTGTATAGTTTATCTTGCTCCTTCTGAATCCAAGTCTCGTGCTTGATTCTGAGCTAAGCTCCCCCTGAATCTAATACTTAATATCAACGTTAGTAAAGTCTAGATTCTGAGCTAAATGATGTAGGAGTTGAGTTGTCAAGATACTATAAGTTCTCCCCCTTTTTGTCATAAGCAAAAAGAATGAAGGTGGAAAAAAAATAGTAAGAGTAAAAGACGAAATACTCCCCCTCAGAAGTAATACCAAGGGATACTTGGCTTCTGATTAGCATATCTTCTGATGAGAGCAGAAGTGTGGTTCTGGTGATATCTCCGTTCTGGACAAAATTTCATCTTCAGATACTTCAGAATGAGAAGCTAGGAACCTACTCTTCTTCTGATGACGCAAGTCAGAAGTTGTAGTAGCATCTTCTGATGTTGTTGCTTCTGGTTCGTCAAGTTCTGAGTCTTTGTTTCTTTCTGAAACGGTCATGCTCATCTCTGCAAGCTTTTTCAGCTAGCTTTGACTTGTCAGAGTCAAGCTTATCATTAATTCTAACATGAATAGCGTTCAGAATATCAACAGAGGGGTTCATATCAAAAACCAATGATTCCTTGACCAAATCTTGCTCTACTGATGCCTCCAAGATCAACTTCACCTTTAGGTTCAAGTTTTGGATCTTGGGACATATGCCTTTCTCCCGTCATGTGTTGCTTGCATCCACTGTCCAGGTTCCATGGTTGGAGTTTCGATGGACCTATTGAAGATATCTGCAACATATATAATCTTATCCCTAGGTACCCACTTTCTGGGTCCTTTCTTGTTAGTTAGCCCAGAAGTTCTGACAACTTTGGGTCTTTCAACAGGATAATATAAAGGAATTTTAGCATGATATTTTGACATAGAGAAAGTTCCTTTTATAAGAGGAGGTTTAGCAGCTTCAGCAGGTACAGGGTCAGGCAATATGGTACCAGAGGGAACAAAGCATTCATACAAAGATTTAGCTTTAGGCACAGAGGGCTCATTTCTAATTGGTTTAGAATACCCAATGCCACGCATTCCATTTCTGCTCACGCCATAGATCAATGAAGCCATCAAGCTTCTATCTACGCTTTTAGCCAGGAATCTTTGAAAAGATTTTTCATACTTAGATTCATGCTTACTATCAGAGGCATCGCAGGCAATAACTTCTTCTAACTTAGCAATTTGATTCTTAAGCACAGAGTTAGAATTAACTAAAGCATGGTTATCATTTTTCAAATCAGATATGATTTTCTCATGTTCAGAAGAAGTTTCAGAGGCAGCAGAGAAATTCTTTTTCAACCTTTTATGCTTAGTCAAGAGAGAGTTATATTTATCCATAATTTCAGACAAAGCATCTTTAAGTTCAGAAGTTGAGAAAGAATCAAATACCTCATTTTCATCGTCAGAGTCTGGATCTCCTTCTGATTCTGAATCAGAGTCAACAGCTTCCTTTGACTCTGCTCCTTTGTCTTTGACAATAGCCATGAGTCCTTGGACTTCACCATCAGAGTCAACATCCTCTGACTCTGATTCATCAAAAGTCACCATCAGACTCTTCTTCGTCTTGAAGTGCTTCTTTGGCCTTTTGTCCTTTGATGAACCTTTGTATTTGCTCTGCCTGTGCTTCCAGATGCAGTTGAGCTTTCTGGATATCAGAGTCAGCTCATCTTCATCAGAATCTTCTGATGCTTCTTGGAGAGCCTTAGCCTTTTCAGATTTGGATTTCAAGGCAATAGACTTCTTCTTGTGATCTTGATGTTCAGCACGCTTTAGTTCATGACACTTCAGTATGCTGATGAGTTCTTCTAAACTCATATGCTCAACATCTCTTGTAAGCTCTATTGAAGTCACTAAAGGCATCCAGCTTTCAGGAAGACTTCTGATGACCCTTATGACATGATCTTTTGTAGTGTAGCTTTTGTTGAGAGGTCTTATTCCAGCTACGAGCAACTGAAGTCTGGAAAACATATCCTCAATGGATTCGTCAGGTTCCATTTGGAAGGATTCATACTGCTTGATTAGAGACAACGCCTTTGTCTCTTTCACTTTCTTGTTTCCTTCATGAGACATCTGCAAGGATTCAAAGATGCCCTTGGCGGAATCACGATCAGTAATTTTCTCATATTCTTCATATGAAATGGCACTTTGCAGAATAGATCTTGATCTGTGATGATCTCTGAATTCCTTCTTTTGATCTTCACTCATCTTCACCCTTGGGATCTTTACACCATGTTCATCAACAGGAGGGGTGTAGCCATCAACAACAAAATCCCAGAGATCAGGATCAAAGCCAAGAAAGAAGCTTTTGATTCTATCTTTCCAGAAATCAAATCTCTGACCATCAAAGATAGGTGGTCTTGCACTGTATTGATATTTGCTTGTAGTAGTGGTGGAATCCATGAGTTTTTCACACTGGCCCGGATCTACTGAACACTGTTAAGTGTGGTAATCAGAACTTGCGCTCTGATACCAATTGAAGGTGTGAAAAACGACTAGAAGGGGGGGTTGAATAGCGTTTTCAATATAAAAACTTTCCCCTTAAGATTTAAAGTAAATCTTTTCAGTTTCTCTAAGATAGATGGTGCAGCGGATAAAGATAGAGAGAAGAGAAAAGCACACAAGTATTTTATCCTGGTTCACTTGATAAATCCCTCAAGCTAATCCAGTCCACCCGTTAAGGTGATTTCTTCCTTCTTAGAATGAAGGCAATCCACTAATCAGATAATTGTTACAACTGCACTTGAAACCTACAAGTGACTAACAATACACTGACTTAGCTATCACTAAGATTCACTCTCTTAGTCTTCTCTAGGATCCGATCAACCTTGATCTCCTAAAGGAATCACCACTAAGATTCACTCTCTTAGTCTTCTTAAGGATACTGACCTACCCGGTCCCTTAAGGAAAATCAAACAACTGTTTGAGGTTGGTGTTTACAAAGGTTTGCTTCTAAATAAGCTGAGTGTAAACTAAATAAGAACAGATGAAGAAAGTAGAAGCTTGAATCTTTTCTTGTATTGCAGCTCTTGATCTCTCTCTCTTAGTCTTTCTTCTTTTCTTCAGCCTTTTATAGTCCAAGGTGCAAAGGATATTTCTGTTGAGAGAATATGACCGTTGGAGGGCATTTCTGGAACTTCCAGAACCTGCTGTGGCTGAACCTTGGTAGGTAGGCATTTCAGAATAGTACACTGCTCTTGTACTTCTCGATAGGGACCTTTGCCTTTAACCATTGACTTCTGATCAGAGTTATGCTTCGTGTTGGAACTTGTGAAGCTTGGTGATCAGAGTCAGAGGGATGCTTGGATCCTCTGACCTTCGTAACTTCTGCTTCTGGACCTTCGGAGCTTCTGAACCTTCAGAGCCTCTGGTCCCTCAGAGCTTCTGGTCTTCAGATCTTCTGATCCTCAGATCTTCTGATCCTCTGATCTTCTGATCTTCAGAACTTCTGACGAATATATCTTCTGGTGTCAGAGTCAGAACCTGTTTGTCAAAACACTCAAGACAAACATTAGAGTATCATAGTTGTTCATCCACAAATAAATACTTGTTATCATCAAAACATAGAGTTGTACCACATGACCAAATCTTGATCTAACAATAGCTCGTTAAGTTAGCTCCGTGTGGCCTCAATCAGACTGAAATTTGCGAATTGTAGCCAGTTTTGTGATCCTTTCGTTCCAGACTGTGTCGGGAATTTGATGTTTTTGAGCAACAGCATGTCACAGCTTCCGGCAATCGCAGGACCCTCCTAAAAGTCGAATCTCCATTGAGGTTCTTTTTCAAAGTTGTAGCTCGTTAAGTTAGCTCCGTGCGGCCTCAATCAGACTAAAATTTCGCGACATGTAGCCTGGGCTGTGATCCTTTCGTTCCAGACTATGTCGAGAATTCGATGTTTTTGAGCAGCAGCGTGTCACAGCTTCCGGCAATCGCGGGACCCTCTTAAAAGTCGAATCTCCATTTAGGTTCTTTTTCAAAGTTGTAGCTCATTAAGTTAGCTCAGTGTGGCCTCAATCAGACTGAAATTTCAGAACTTGTAGCCAGGGCTGTGTTTTTTTCATTGCAGACCGTGTTGAGAATTTTATGTTTTTGAGCAGCAACAAGTCATAGCTTCCGGCAATCGCGGGACCCTCTTAAAAGTCGAATCTCCATTTAGGTTCTTTTTCAAAGTTGTAGCTCGTTAAGTTAGCTCCGTGTGGCCTCAATCAGACTAAAATTTGGCGAATTGTAGCCAGGGCAGTGTTCCTTTCGTTCCAGACTGTGTCGAGAATTTGATGTTTTTTAGCAGCAGCATATCATTGCTTCCGGCAATCGCGGGACCCTCCTAAAAGTCGAATCTCCATTTAGGTTCTCTTTCAAAGTTGTAGCTCATTAAGTTAGCTTCGTGTGGCCTCAATCAGACTGAAATTTGGCGAATTGTAGCCATGGCTGTGATCCCTTCGTTCCAGACTGTGTCGAGAATTTGAGGTTTTTGAGCAGCAGCATGTTACAGCTTCCGGCAATCGCGGGACCCTCCTAAAAGTCGAATCTCCATTTAGCTGCTTTTTCAAAGATATAGCTCGTTAAGTTAGCTCTGTGTGGCCTCAATCAGACTGAAATTTGGCGAATTGTAGCCAGGGTTGTGATCCTTTCGTTCCAGACTGTGTCGAGAATTTGATGTTTTTGAGCAGTAGCATGTCACAGCTTCCGGCAATCGCGGGATCCTCTTAAAAGTCGAATCTGCATTTAGGTTCTTTTTCAAAGTTGTAGCTTGTTAAGTTAGCTCCGTGTGGCCTCAATCAGACTGAAATTTGGCGAATTGTAGCCAGGGCTGTGATCCTTTCGTTCCAGACTGTGTCGAGAATTTGAGGTTTTTGAGCAGCAGCATGTCACATCTTCCGGCAATCGCGGGACCCTTCTAAAAGTCGAATCTCCATTTAGGTTCTTTTTCAAAGATATAGCTCGTTAAGTTAGCTCTGCGTGGCCTCAATCAGACTAAAATTTCGCGACTTGTAGCCTGGGCTGTGATCCTTTCGTTCTAGACTATGTCGAGAATTCGATGTTTTTGAGCAGCAGCGTGTCACAGCTTCCGGCAATCGCGGGACCCTCTTAAAAGTCGAATCTCCATTTAGGTTCTTTTTCAAAGTTGTAGCTCATTAAGTTAGCTCAGTGTGGCCTCAATCAGACTGAAATTTCAGAACTTGTAGCCAGGGCTGTGTTCCTTTCATTGCAGACCGTGTTGAGAATTTTATGTTTTTGAGCAGCAACATGTCACAGCTTCCGGCAATCGCGGGACCCTCTTAAAAGTCGAATCTCCATTTAGGTTCTTTTTCAAAGTTGTAGCTCGTTAAGTTAGCTCCGTGTGGCCTCAATCAGACTAAAATTTGGCGAATTGTAGCCAGGGCAGTGTTCCTTTCGTTCCAGACTGTGTCGAGAATTTGATGTTTTTTAGCAGCAGCATGTCATAGCTTCCGGCAATCGCGGGACCCTCCTAAAAGTCGAATCTCCATTTAGGTTCTCTTTCAAAGTTGTAGCTCATTAAGTTAGCTCCGTGTGGCCTCAATCAGACTGAAATTTGGCGAATTGTAGCCATGGCTGTGATCCTTTCGTTCCAGACTGTGTCGAGAATTTGAGGTTTTTGAGCAGCAACATGTCACAGCTTCCGGTAATCGCGGGACCCTCCTAAAAGTCGAATCTCCATTTAGGTTCTTTTTCCAAGATATAGCTCGTTAAGTTAGCTCTGTGTGGCCTCAATCAGACTGAAATTTGGCGAATTGTAGCCAGGGCTGTGATCCTTTCGTTCCAGACTGTGTCGGGAATTTGATGTTTTTGAGCAACAGCATGTCACAGCTTCCGGCAATCGCGGGACCCTCCTAAATGTCGAATCTCCATTGAGGTTCTTTTTCAAAGTTGTAGCTCGTTAAGTTAGCTCCGTGCGGCCTCAATCAGACTAAAATTTGGCGAATTGTAGCCAGGGCAGTGTTCCTTTCGATCCAGACTGTGTCGAGAATTTGATGTTTTTGAGCAGCAGCATGTCACAGCTTCCGGCAATCGCGGGACCCTCCTAAAAGTCGAATCTCCATTTAGGTCTTTTTCAAAGTTGTAGCTCGTTAAGTTAGCTCCGTGTGGCCTCAATCAGACTGAAATTTGCGAATTGTAGCCAGGGTTGTGATCCTTTCGTTCCAGACTGTGTCGGGAATTTGATGTTTTTGAGCAACAGCATGTCACAGCTTCCGGCAATCGCGGGACCCTCCTAAAAGTCGAATCTCCATTTAGGTTCTTTTTCAAATTTGAGCTCGTTAAGTTAGCTATGTGTGGCCTCAATCAGACTGAAGTTTTGCGACTTGTAGCAAGGGATGTGATCCTTTCCTTCCAGACTGTGTTGAGAATTTGATATTTTTTAGCAGCACCATGTCACAGCTTCCGGCAATCGCAGGACCCTCCTAAAAGTCGAATCTCCATTTACGTTCTTTTTCAAAGATATAGCTCGTTAAGTTAGCTCCGTATGGCCTCAATCAGACTGGAATTTGCGAATTGTAGCCAGTTTTATGATCCTTTCGTTCCAGACTGTGTCGGGAATTTGATGTTTTTGAGCAACAGCATGTCACAGCTTCCGGCAATCGCGGGACCCTCCTAAAAGTCGAATCTCCATTGAGGTTCTTTTTCAAAGTTGTAGCTCGTTAAGTTAGCTCCGTGCGGCCTCAATCAGACTAAAATTTGGCGACTTGTAGCCAGGGCAGTGTTCCTTTCGATCCAGACTGTGTCGAGAATTTGATGTTTTTGAGCAGCAGCATGTCACAGCTTCCGGCAATCGCGGGAACCTCCTAAAAGTCGAATCTCCATTTAGGTTCTCTTTCAAAGTTGTAGCTCATTAAGTTAGCTCCGTGTGGCCTCAATCAGACTGAAATTTGGCGAATTGTAGCCATGGCTGTGATCCTTTCGTTCCAGACTGTGTCGAGAATTTGAGGTTTTTGAGCAGCAACATGTCACAGCTTCCGGTAATCGCGGGACCCTCCTAAAAGTCGAATCTCCATTTAGGTTCTTTTTCCAAGATATAGCTCGTTAAGTTAGCTCTGTGTGGCCTCAATCAGACTGAAATTTGGCGAATTGTAGCCAGGGCTGTGATCCTTTCGTTCCAGACTGTGTCGGGAATTTGATGTTTTTGAGCAACAGCATGTCACAGCTTCCGGCAATCGCGGGACCCTCCTAAATGTCGAATCTCCATTGAGGTTCTTTTTCAAAGTTGTAGCTCGTTAAGTTAGCTCCGTGCGGCCTCAATCAGACTAAAATTTGGCGAATTGTAGCCAGGGCAGTGTTCCTTTCGATCCAGACTGTGTCGAGAATTTGATGTTTTTGAGCAGCAGCATGTCACAGCTTCCGGCAATCGCGGGACCCTCCTAAAAGTCGAATCTCCATTTAGGTCTTTTTCAAAGTTGTAGCTCGTTAAGTTAGCTCCGTGTGGCCTCAATCAGACTGAAATTTGCGAATTGTAGCCAGGGTTGTGATCCTTTCGTTCCAGACTGTGTCGGGAATTTGATGTTTTTGAGCAACAGCATGTCACAGCTTCCGGCAATCGCGGGACCCTCCTAAAAGTCGAATCTCCATTTAGGTTCTTTTTCAAATTTGAGCTCGTTAAGTTAGCTATGTGTGGCCTCAATCAGACTGAAGTTTTGCGACTTGTAGCAAGGGATGTGATCCTTTCCTTCCAGACTGTGTTGAGAATTTGATATTTTTTAGCAGCACCATGTCACAGCTTCCGGCAATCGCAGGACCCTCCTAAAAGTCGAATCTCCATTTACGTTCTTTTTCAAAGATATAGCTCGTTAAGTTAGCTCCGTATGGCCTCAATCAGACTGGAATTTGCGAATTGTAGCCAGTTTTATGATCCTTTCGTTCCAGACTGTGTCGGGAATTTGATGTTTTTGAGCAACAGCATGTCACAGCTTCCGGCAATCGCGGGACCCTCCTAAAAGTCGAATCTCCATTGAGGTTCTTTTTCAAAGTTGTAGCTCGTTAAGTTAGCTCCGTGCGGCCTCAATCAGACTAAAATTTGGCGACTTGTAGCCAGGGCAGTGTTCCTTTCGATCCAGACTGTGTCGAGAATTTGATGTTTTTGAGCAGCAGCATGTCACAGCTTCCGGCAATCGCGGGAACCTCCTAAAAGTCGAATCTCCATTTAGGTCTTTTTCAAAGTTGTAGCTCGTTAAGTTAGCTCCGTGTGGCCTCAATCAGACTGAAATTTGGCGAATTGTAGCCAGGGCTGTGATCCTTTCGTTCCAGACTGTGTCGAGAATTTGAGGTTTTTGAGCAGCAGCATGTCACAGCTTACGACAATCGCGGGACCCTCCTAAAAGTCGAATCTCCATTTAGGTTCTTTTTCAAAGATATAGCTCGTTAAGTTAGCTCTGCGTGGCCTCAATCAGACTAAAATTTCGCGACTTGTAGCCTGGGCTGTGATCCTTTCGTTCCAGACTATGTCGAGAATTCGATGTTTTTGAGCAGCAGCGTGTCACAGCTTCCGGCAATCGCGGGTCCCACTTAAAAGTCGAATCTCCATTTAGGTTCTTTTTCAAAGTTGTAGCTCATTAAGTTAGCTCAGTGTGGCCTCAATCAGACTGAAATTTCAGAACTTGTAGCCAGGGCTGTGTTCCTTTCATTGCAGACCGTGTTGAGAATTTTATGTTTTTGAGCAGCAACATGTCACAGCTTCCGGCAATCGCGGGACCCTCTTAAAAGTCGAATCTCCATTTAGGTTCTTTTTCAAAGTTGTAGCTCGTTAAGTTAACTCCGTGTGGCCTCAATCAGACTAAAATTTGGCGAATTGTAGCCAGGGCAGTGTTCCTTTCGTTCCAGACTATGTCGAGAATTCGATGTTTTTGAGCAGCAGCGTGTCACAGCTTCCGGCAATCGCGGGACCCTCTTAAAAGTCGAATCTCCATTTAGGTTCTTTTTCAAAGTTGTAGCTCATTAAGTTAGCTCAGTGTGGCCTCAATCAGACTGAAATTTCAGAACTTGTAGCCAGGGCTGTGTTCCTTTCATTGCAGACCGTGTTGAGAATTTTATGTTTTTGAGCAGCAACATGTCACAGCTTCCGGCAATCGCGGGACCCTCTTAAAAGTCGAATCTCCATTTAGGTTCTCTTTCAAAGTTGTAGCTCATTAAGTTAGCTCCGTGTGGCCTCAATCAGACTGAAATTTGGCGAATTGTAGCCATGGCTGTGATCCTTTCGTTCCAGACTGTGTCGAGAATTTGAGGTTTTTGAGCAGCAGCATGTCACAGCTTCGGCAATCGCGAGACCCTCCTAAAAGTCGAATCTCCATTTAGCTGCTTTTTCAAAGATATAGCTCGTTAAGTTAGCTCTGTGTGGCCTCAATCAGACTGAAATTTGGCGAATTGTAGCCAGGGCTGTGATCCTTTCGTTCCAGACTGTGTCGAGAATTTGATGTTTTTGAGCAGCAGCATGTCACAGCTTCCGGCAATCGCGGGACCCTCCTAAAAGTTGAATCTCCATTTAGGTTCTTTTTCAAAGTTGTAGCTCGTTAAGTTAGCTCTGTGTGGCCTCAATCAGACTGAAATTTGGCGAATTGAAGCCATGGCTGTGATCCTTTCGTTCCAGACTGTGTCGAGAATTTGAGGTTTTTGAGCAGCAGCATGTCACAGCTTCCGGCAATCGCGGGACCCGCCTAAAAGTCAAATCTCCATTTATGTTCTTTTTCAAAGATATAGCTCGTTAAGTTAGCTCTGTGTGGCCTCAATCAGACTGAAATTTGGCGAATTGTAGCCAGGGCTGTGATCCTTTCGTTCCAGACTGTGTCGAGAATTTGAGGTTTTTGAGCTGCAGCATGTCACAGCCTCCGGCAATCGCGGGACCCTCCTAAAAGTCGAATCTCCATTTAGGTTCTTTTTCAAAGTTTAACTCGTTAAGTTAGCTCCGTGTGGCCTCAATCAGACTGAAATTTGGCGAATTGTAGCCAGGGCTGTGATCCTTTCGTTCCAGACTGTGTCGAGAATTTGAGGTTTTTGAGCAGCAGCATGTCACAGCTTCCGGCAATCGCGGGACCCTCCTAAAAGTCGAATCTCCATTTAGGTTCTTTTTCAAAGATATAGCACGTTAAGTTAGCTCTGCGTGGCCTCAATCAGACTGAAATTTGGCGAATTGTAGCCAGGGTTGTGATCCTTTCGTTCCAGACTGTGTCGAGAATTTGATGTTTTGAGCAGCAGCATGTCACAGCTTCCGGCAATCGCGGGACCCTCTTAAAAGTCGAATCTCCATAAAAGTTCCTTTTCAAATTTGAGATCGTTAAGTTAGCTATGTGTGGCCTCAATCAGACTGAAGTTTTGCGACTTTAGCAAGGGATGTGATCCTTTCCTTCCAGACTGTGTTGAGAATTTGATATTTTTTAGCAGCACCATGTCACAGCTTCCGGCAATCGCGGGACCCTCCTAAAAGTCGAATCTCCATTTAAGTTCTTTTTCAAAGATATAGCTCATTAAGTTAGCTCCGTGTGGCCTCAATCAGACTGGAATTTGCGAATTGTAGCCAGTTTTATGATCCTTTCGTTCCAGACTGTGTCGGGAATTTGATGTTTTTGAGCAACAGCATGTCACAGCTTCCGGCAATTGCGGGACCCTCCTAAAAGTCGAATCTCCATTGAGGTTCTTTTTCAAAGTTGTAGCTCGTTAAGTTAGCTCCGTGCGGCCTCAATCAGACTAAAATTTGGCGAATTGTAGCCAGGGCAGTGTTCCTTTCGATCCAGACTGTGTCGAGAATTTGATGTTTTTGAGCAGCAGCATGTCACAGCTTCCGGCAATCGCGGGACCCTCCTAAAAGTCGAATCTCCATTTAGGTCTTTTTCAAAGTTGTAGCTCGTTAAGTTAGCTCCGTGTGGCCTCAATCAGACTGAAATTTGGCGAATTGTAGCCAGGGCTGTGATCCTTTCGTTCCAGACTGTGTCGAGAATTTGAGGTTTTTGAGCAGCAGCATGTCACAGCTTCCGGCAATCGCGGGACCCTCCTAAAAGTCGAATCTCCATTTAGGTTCTTTTTCAAAGATATAGCTCGTTAAGTTAGCTCTGCGTGGCCTCAATCAGACTGAAATTTGGCGAATTGTAGCCAGGGTTGTGATCCTTTCGTTCCAGACTGTGTCGAGAATTTGATGTTTTGAGCAGCAGCATGTCACAGCTTCCGGCAATCGCGGGACCCTCTTAAAAGTCGAATCTCCATAAAAGTTCCTTTTCAAATTTGAGCTCGTTAAGTTAGCTATGTGTGGCCTCAATCAGACTGAAGTTTTGCGACTTTAGCAAGGGATGTGATCCTTTCCTTCCAGACTGTGTTGAGAATTTGATATTTTTTAGCAGCACCATGTCACAGCTTCCGGCAATCGCGGGACCCTCCTAAAAGTCGAATCTCCATTTAAGTTCTTTTTCAAAGATATAGCTCATTAAGTTAGCTCCGTGTGGCCTCAATCAGACTGGAATTTGCGAATTGTAGCCAGTTTTATGATCCTTTCGTTCTAGACTGTGTCGGGAAGTTGATGTTTTTGAGCAACAGCATGTCACAGCTTCCGGCAATTGCGGGACCCTCCTAAAAGTCGAATCTCCATTGAGGTTCTTTTTCAAAGTTGTAGCTCGTTAAGTTAGCTCCGTGCGGCCTCAATCAGACTAAAATTTGGCGAATTGTAGCCAGGGCAGTGTTCCTTTCGATCCAGACTGTGTCGAGAATTTGATGTTTTTGAGCAGCAGCATGTCACAGCTTCCGGCAATCGCGGGACCCTCCTAAAAGTCGAATCTCCATTTAGGTCTTTTTCAAAGTTGTAGCTCGTTAAGTTAGCTCCGTGTGGCCTCAATCAGACTGAAATTTGGCGAACTGTAGCCAGGGCTGTGATCCTTTCGTTCCAGACTGTGTCGAGAATTTGAGGTTTTTGAGCAGCAGCATGTCACAGCTTCCGGCAATCGCGGGACCCTCCTAAAAGTCGAATCTCCATTTAGGTTCTTTTTCAAAGATATAGCTCGTTAAGTTAGCTCTGTGTGGCCTCAATCAGACTGAAATTTGGCGAATTGTAGCCAGGGTTGTGATCCTTTCGTTCCAGACTGTGTCGAGAATTTGATGTTTTGAGCAGTAGCATGTCACAGCTTCCGGCAATCGCGGGACCCTCTTAAAAGTCGAATCTCCATAAAAGTTCCTTTTCAAATTTGTAGCTCGTTAAGTTAGCTATGTGTGGCCTCAATCAGACTGAAATTTTGCGACTTGTAGCAAGGGATGTGATCCTTTCCTTCCAGCTGTGTTGAGAATTTGATATTTTTTAGCAGCACCATGTCACAGCTTCCGGCAATCGCGGGACCCTCCTAAAAGTCGAATCTCCATTTAAGTTCTTTTTCAAAGATATAGCTCATTCAGTTAGCTCCGTGTGGCCTCAATCAGACTGGAATTTGCGAATTGTAGCCAGTTTTATGATCCTTTCGTTCCAGACTGTGTCGGGAATTTGATGTTTTTGAGCAACAGCATGTCACAGCTTCCGGCAATTGCGGGACCCTCCTAAAAGTCGAATCTCCATTGAGGTTCTTTTTCAAAGTTGTAGCTCGTTAAGTTAGCTCCGTGCGGCCTCAATCAGACTAAAATTTAGCGAATTGTAGCCAGGGCAGTGTTCCTTTCGATCCAGACTGTGTCGAGAATTTGATGTTTTTGAGCAGCAGCATGTCACAGCTTCCGGCAATCGCGGGACCCTCCTAAAAGTTGAATCTCCATTTAGGTCTTTTTCAAAGTTGTAGCTCGTTAAGTTAGCTCCGTGTGGCCTCAATCAGACTGAAATTTGGCGAATTGTAGCCAGGGCTGTGATCCTTTCGTTCCAGACTGTGTCGAGAATTTGAGGTTTTTGAGCAGCAGCATGTCACAGCTTCCGGCAATCGCGGGACCCTCCTAAAAGTCGAATCTCCATTTAGGTTCTTTTTCAAAGATATAGCTCGTTAAGTTAGCTCTGTGTGGCCTCAATCAGACTGAAATTTGGCGAATTGTAGCCAGGGTTGTGATCCTTTCGTTCCAGACTGTGTCGAGAATTTGATGTTTTGAGCAGTAGCATGTCACAGCTTCCGGCAATCGCGGGACCCTCTTAAAAGTCGAATCTCCATAAAAGTTCCTTTTCAAATTTGTAGCTCGTTAAGTTAGCTATGTGTGGCCTCAATCAGACTGAAATTTTGCGACTTGTAGCAAGGGATGTGATCCTTTCCTTCCAGCTGTGTTGAGAATTTGATATTTTTTAGCAGCACCATGTCACAGCTTCCGGCAATCGCGGGACCCTCCTAAAAGTCGAATCTCCATTTAAGTTCTTTTTCAAAGATATAGCTCGTTAAGTTAGCTCCGTGTGGCCTCAATCAGACTGGAATTTGCGAATTGTAGCAAGTTTTATGATCCTTTCGTTCCAGACTGTGTCGGGAATTTGATGTTTTTGAGCAACAACATGTCACAGCTTCCGGCAATCGCGGGACCCTCCTAAAAGTCGAATCTCCATTGAGGTTCTTTTTCAAAGTTGAAGCTCGTTAAGTTAGCTCCGTGCGGCCTCAATCAGACTAAAATTTGGCGAATTGTAGCCAGGGGAGTGTTCCTTTCGATCCAGACTGTGTCGAGAATTTGATGTTTTTGAGCAGCAGCAAGTCACAGCTTTCGGCAATCGCGGGACCCTCCTAAAAGTTGAATCTCCATTTAGGTTCTCTTTCTAAGTTGTAGCTCATTAAGTTAGCTCCGTGTGGCCTCATTCAGACTGAAATTTGGCGAATTGTAGCCAGGGCTGTGATCCTTTCGTTCCAGACTGTGTCGAGAATTTGAGGTTTTTGAGCAGCAGTATGTCACAGCTTCCGGCAATCGCGGGACCCTCCTAAAAGTCGAATCTCCATTTAGGTTCTTTTTCAAAGATATAGCTCGTTAAGTTAGCTCTGTGTGGCCTCAATCATACTGAAATTTGGCGAATTGTAGCCAGGGTTGTGATCCTTTCGTTCCAGACTGTGTCGAGAATTTGATGTTTTGAGCAGTAGCATGTCACAGCTTCCGGCAATCGCGGGACCCTCTTAAAAGTCGAATCTCCATAAAAGTTCCTTTTCAAATTTGTAGCTCGTTAAGTTAGCTATGTGTGGCCTCAATCAGACTGAAATTTTGCGACTTGTAGCAAGGGATGTGATACTTTCCTTCCAGACTGTGTTGAGAATTTGATATTTTTTAGCAGCACCATGTCACAGCTTCCGGCAATCGCGGGACCCTCCTAAAAGTCGAATCTCCATTAAAGTTCTTTTTCAAAGATATAGCTCGTTAAGTTAGCTCCGTGTGGCCTCAATCAGACTGGAATTTGCAAATTGTAGCAAGTTTTATGATCCTTTCGTTCCAGACTGTGTCGGGAATTTGATGTTTTTGAGCAACAACATGTCACAGCTTCCGGCAATCGCGGGACCCTCCTAAAAGTCGAATCTCCATTGAGGTTCTTTTTCAAAGTTGAAGCTCGTTAAGTTAGCTCCGTGCGGCCTCAATCAGACTAAAATTTGGCGAATTGTAGCCAGGGCAGTGTTCCTTTCGATCCATACTGTGTCGAGAATTTGATGTTTTTGAGCAGCAGCATGTCACAGCTTTCGGCAATCGCGGGACCCTCCTAAAAGTTGAATCTCCATTTAGGTTCTCTTTCAAAGTTGTAGCTCATTAAGTTAGCTCCGTGTGGCCTCAATCAGACTGAAATTTGGCGAATTGTAGCCATGGCTGTGATCCTTTCGTTCCAGACTGTGTCGAGAATTTGAGGTTTTTGAGCAGCAGCATGTCACAGCTTCCGGCAATCGCGGGACCCTCCTAAAAGTCGAATCTCCATTTAGGTTCTTTTTCAAAGATATAGCTCGTTAAGTTAGCTCTGTGTGGTCTCAATCAGACTGAAATTTCGCGAATTGTAGCCAGGGCTGTGATCCTTTCGTTCCAGACTGTGTCGAGAATTTGAGGTTTTTGAGCAGAAGCATGTCACAGCTTCCGGCAATCGCGGGACCCTCCTAAAAGTCAAATCTCCATTTAGGTTCTTTTTCAAAGATATAGCTCGTTAAGTTAGCTCTGTGTGGCCTCAATCAGACTGAAATTTGGCGAATTGTAGCCAGGGCTGTGATCCTTTCGTTCCAGACTGTGTCGAGAATTTGAGGTTTTTGAGCAGCAGCATGTCACAGCTTCCGGCAATCGCGGGACCCTCCTAAAAGTCGAATCTCCATTTAGGTTCTTTTTCAAAGTTGTAGCTCGTTAAGTTAGCTCCGTGTGGCCTCAATCAGACTGAAATTTGGCGAATTGTAGCCAGGGCAGTGATCCTTTCGTTCCAGACTGTGTCGAGAATTTGAGGTTTTTGAGCAGCAACATGTCACAGCTTCCGGCAATCGCGGGACCCTCGTAAAAGTCGAATCTCCATTTAGGTTCTTTTTCAAAGATAAAGCTCGTTAAGTTAGCTCCGTGTGGCCTCAATCAGACTGGAATTTGCGAATTGTAGCAAGTTTTATGATCCTTTCGTTCCAGACTGTGTCGGGAATTTGATGTTTTTGAGCAACAACATGTCACAGCTTCCGGCAATCGCGGGACCCTCCTAAAAGTCGAATCTCCATTGAGGTTCTTTTTCAAAGTTGAAGCTCGTTAAGTTAGCTCCGTGCGGCCTCAATCAGACTAAAATTTGGCGAATTGTAGCCAGGGCAGTGTTCCTTTCGATCCAGACTGTGTCGAGAATTTGATGTTTTTGAGCAGCAGCATGTCACAGCTTTTGGCAATCGCGGGACCCTCCTAAAAGTTGAATCTCCATTTAGGTTCTCTTTCAAAGTTGTAGCTCATTAAGTTAGCTCCGTGTGGCCTCAATCAGACTGAAATTTGGCGAATTGTAGCCATGGCTGTGATCCTTTCGTTCCAGACTGTGTCGAGAATTTGATGTTTTTGAGCAGCAGCATGTCACAGCTTTCGGCAATCGCGGGACCCTCCTAAAAGTTGAATCTCCATTTAGGTTCTCTTTCAAAGTTGTAGCTCATTAAGTTAGCTCCGTGTGGCCTCAATCAGACTGAAATTTGGCGAATTGTAGCCATGGCTGTGATCCTTTCGTTCCAGACTGTGTCGAGAATTTGAGGTTTTTGAGCAGCAGCATGTCACAGCTTCCGGCAATCGCGGGACCCTCCTAAAAGTCGAATCTCCATTTAGGTTCTTTTTCAAAGATATAGCTCGTTAAGTTAGCTCTGTGTGGTCTCAATCAGACTGAAATTTCGCGAATTGTAGCCAGGGCTGTGATCCTTTCGTTCCAGACTGTGTCGAGAATTTGAGGTTTTTGAGCAGCAGCATGTCACAGCTTCCGGCAATCGCGGGACCCTCCTAAAAGTCGAATCTCCATTTAGGTTCTTTTTCAAAGATATAGCTCGTTAAGTTAGCTCTGTGTGGCCTTAATCAGACTGAAATTTGGCGAATTGAAGCCAGGGCTGTGATCCTTTCGTTCCAGACTGTGTCGAGAATTTGAGGTTTTTGAGCAGCAGCATGTCACAGCTTCCGGCAATCGCGGGACCCTCCTAAAAGTCAAATCTCCATTTAGGTTCTTTTTCAAAGTTGTAGCTCGTTAAGTTTGCTCTGTGTGGCCTCAATCAGACTGAAATTTGGCGAATTGAAGCCAGGGCTGTGATCCTTTCGTTCCAGACTGTGTCGAGAATTTGAGGGTTTTGAGCAGCAGCATGTCACAGCTTCCGGCAATCGCGGGACCCTCCTAAAAGTCAAATCTCCATTTAGGTTCTTTTTCAAAGATATAGCTAGTTAAGTTAGCTCTGTGTGGCCTCAATCAGACTGAAATTTGGCGAATTGTAGCCAGGGCTGTGATCCTTTCGTTCCAGACTGTGTCGAGAATTTGAGGTTTTTGAGCAGCAGCATGTCACAGCTTCCGGCAATCGCGGGACCCTCCTAAAAGTCGAATCTCCATTTAGGTTCTTTTTCAAAGTTGTAGCTCGTTAAGTTAGCTCCGTGTGGCCTCAATCAGACTGAAATTTGGCGAATTGTAGCCAGGGCTGTGATCCTTTCGTTCCAGACTGTGTCGAGAATTTGAGGTTTTTGAGCAGCAACATGTCACAGCTTCCGGCAATCGCGGGACCCTCCTAAAAGTCGAATCTCCATTTAGGTTCTTTTTCAAAGATATAGCTCGTTAAGTTAGCTCTGCGTGGCCTCAATCAGACTGAAATTTGGCGAATTGTAGCCAGGGTTGTGATCCTTTCGTTCCAGACTGTGTCGAGAATTTGATGTTTTGAGCAGCAGCATGTCACAGCTTCCGGCAATCGCGGGACCCTCTTAAAAGTCGAATCTCCATAAAAGTTCCTTTTCAAATTTGAGCTCGTTAAGTTAGCTATGTGTGGCCTCAATTAGACTGAAATTTTGCAACTTGTAGCAAGGGATGTGATCCTTTCCTTCCAGACTGTGTTGAGAATTTGATATTTTTTAGCAGCACCATGTCACAGCTTCCGGCAATCGCGGGACCCTTCTAAAAGTCGAATCTCCATTTAAGTTCTTTTTCAAAGATATAACTCGTTAAGTTAGCTCCGTGTGGCCTCAATCAGACTGAAATTTGTGAATTGTAGCCAGTTTTGTGATCCTTTCGTTCCAGACTGTGTCGGGAATTTGATGTTTTTGAGCAACAGCATGTCATAGCTTCCGGCAATCGCGGGACCCTCCTAAAATTCGAATCTCCATTGAGGTTCTTTTTCAAAGTTGTAGCTCGTTAAGTTTGCTCCGTGCGGCCTTAATCAGACTAAAATTTCGCGACTTGTAGCCAGGGCTGTGATCCTTTCGTTCCAGACTATGTCGAGAATTCGATGTTTTTGAGCAGCAGCGTGTCACAGCTTCCGGCAATCGCGGGACCCTCTTAAAAGTCGAATCTCCATTTAGGTTCTTTTTCAAAGTTGTAGCTCATTAAGTTAGCTCAGTGTGGCCTCAATCAGACTGAAATTTCAGAACTAGTTGCCAGGGCTGTGTTCCTTTCATTCTAGACCGTGTTGAGAATTTTATGTTTTTGAGCAGCAGCATGTCACAGCTTCCGGCAATCGCGGGACCCTCTTAAAAGTCGAATCTGCATTTAGGTTCTTTTTCAAAGTTGTAGCTCGTTAAGTTAGCTCCGGGTGGCCTCAATCAGACTAAAATTTGGCGAATTGTAGCCAGGGCAGTGTTCCTTTCGTTCCAGACTGTGTCGAGAATTTGATGTTTTGAGCAGCAGCATGTCACAGCTTCCGGCAATCGCGGGACCTTCCTAAAAGTCGAATCTCCATTTAGGTTCTTTTTCAAAGTTGTAGCTCGTTAAGTTAGCTTCGTGTGGCCTCAATCAGACTGAAATTTGGCGAATTGTAGCCAGGGCTGTTATCCTTTCGTTCCAGACTGTGTCGAGAATTTGAGGTTTTTGAGCAGCATCATGTCACAGCTTCCGGCAATCGCGGGACCTCCTAAAAGTCGAATCTCCATTTAGGTTCTTTTTAAAAGTTTTAGCTCGTTAAGTTAGCTCCGTGTGGCCTCAATCAGACTGAAATTTGGCGAATTGTAGCCAGGGCTGTGATCCTTTCGTTTCAGACTGTGTCGAGAATTTGAGGTTTTTGAGCAGCAGCATGTCACAGCTTCCGGCAATCGCGGGACCCTCCTAAAAGTCGAATCTCCATTTAGGTTCTTTTTCAAAGATATAGCTCGTTAAGTTAGCTCTGTGTGGCCTCAATCAGACTGAAATTTGGCGAATTGTAGCCAGGGTTGTGATTCTTTCGTTCCAAACTGTGTCGAGAATTTGATGTTTTGAGCAGCAGCATGTCACAGCTTCCGGCAATCGCGGGACACTCTTAAAAGACGAATCTCCATAAAAGTTCCTTTTCAAATTTGAGCTCGTTAAGTTAGCTATGTGTGGCCTCCATCAGACTGAAATTTTGCGACTTGTAGCAAGGGATGTGATCCTCTCCTTCCAGACTGTGTTAAGAATTTGATATTTTTTAGCAGCACCATGTCATAGCTTCCGGCAATCGCGGACCCTCCTAAAAGTCGAATCTCCATTTAAGTTCTTTTCAATATATAGCTCGTTAAGTTAGCTCCGTGTGGCCTCAATCAGACTGAAATTTGCGAATTGTAGCCAGGGTTGTGATCCTTTCGTTCCAGACTGTGTCGGAATTTGATGTTTTTGAGCAGCAGCATGTCACAGCTTCCGGCAATCGCGGGACACTCTTAAAAGACGAATCTCCATAAAAGTTCCTTTTTCAAATTTGAGCTCGTTAAGTTAGCTATGTGTGGCCTCCATCAGACAGAAATTTTGCGACTTGTAGCAAGGGATGTGATCCTCTCCTTCCAGACTGTGTTTAAGAATTTGATATTTTTTAGCAGCACCATGTCATAGCTTCCGGCAATTGCGGGACCCTCCTAAAAGTCGAATCTCCATTTAAGTTCTTTTTCAATATATAGCTCGTTAAGTTAGCTCCGTGTGGCCTCAATCAGACTGAAATTTGCGAATTGTAGCCAGGGTTGTGATCCTTTCGTTCCAGACTGTGTCGGGAATTTGATGTTTTTGAGAACAGCATGTCATAGCTTCCGGCAATCGCGGGACCCTCCTAAAAGTCGAATCTCCATTGAGGTTCTTTTTCAAAGTTGTAGCTCGTTAAGTTTGCTCCGTGCGGCCTCAATCAGACTAAAATTTCGCGACTTGTAGCCAGGGCTTGATCCTTTTCGTTCCAGACTATGTCGAGAATCGATGTTTTGGAGCAGCAGCGTGTCACAGCTTCCGGCAATCGCGGGACCCTCTTAAAAGTCGAATCTCCATTTAGGTTCTTTTTCAAAGTTGTAGCTCATTAAGTTAGCTCAGTGTGGCCTCAAACAGACTGAAATTTCAGAACTAGTAGCCAGGACTGTTCCTTTCATTCCAGACCGTGTTGAGAATTTTATGTTTTTGAGCAGCAGCATGTCACAGCTTCCGGCAATCGCGGGACCCTCTTAAAATTCGAATCTCCATTTAGGTTCTTTTTCAAAGTTGTAGCTCGTTAAGTTAGCTCCGTGTGGCCTCAATCAGACTGAAATTTGGCGAATTGTAGCCAGGGCTGTGATCCTTTCGTTCCAGACTGTGTCGAGAATTTGAGGTTTTTGAGCAGCAGCATGTCACAGCTTCCGGCAATCGCGGTACCCTCCTAAAAGTCGAATCTCCATTTAGGTTCTTTTTCAAAGATATAGCTCGTTAAGTTAGCTCTGTGTGGCCTCAATCAGACTGAAATTTGGCGAATTGTAGCCAGGGTTGTGATCCTTTCGTTCCAGACTCTGTCGAGAATTTGATGTTTTGAGCAGCAGCATGTCACAGCTTCCGGCAATCGCGGGACCCTCTTAAAAGTCGAATCTCCTTAAAAGTTCCTTTTCAAATTTGAGCTCGTTAAGTTAGCTATGTGTTGCCTCAATCAGACTGAAATTTTGCGACTTGTAGCAAGGGATGTGATCCTTTCCTTCCAGACTGTGTTGAGAATTTGATATATTTTAGCAGCACCATGTCACAGCTTCCGGCAATCGCGGGACCCTCTTAAAAGTCGAATCTCCATTTAAGTTCTTTTTCAAATATATAGCTCGTTAAGTTAGCTCCGTGTGGCCTCAATCAGACTGAAATTTGCGAATTGTAGCCAGGGTTGTGATCCTTTCGTTCTAGACTGTGTCGTGAATTTGATGTTTTTGAGCAGCAGCATGTCACAGCTTCGGGCAATCGCGGGACCCTGTTAAAAGTCGAATCTCCATAAAAGTTCCGTTTCAAATTTGTAGCTCGCTAAGTTAGCTATGTGTGGCCTCAATCAGACTGAAATTTTGCCACTTGTTGCAAGGGATGTGATCCTTTCCTTCCAGACTGTGTTGAGAATTTGATATTTTTTTGCAGCACCATGTCACAGCTTCCGGCAGTCGCGGGACCCTCCTAAATATCGAATCTCCATTTAAGTTCTTTTTTCAAAGATATAGCTCGTTAAGTTAGCTCTGTGTGGCCTCAATCAGACTGAAATTTGCGAATTGTAGCCAGTTTTGTGATCCTTTCGTTCCAGACTGTGTCGGGAATTTGATGTTTTTGAGCAACAGCATGTCATAGCTTCCGGCAATCGCGGGAACCTCCTAAAAGTCGAATCTGTAACGCCCCGATTTCTCGAGTGTCACACAGTAAACCAAACATCACCATTTTCGGAAAGAATTTTTGTCGTTCAATTATTAATCTTGACTTAATGACAAAAGTTCAATTATTACGAAGCTCTTGAAAACTTTACGATAAAAATCTGCGGAATAAATAAGACATGTTTTTCTGAATAAAA